>NC_142471.1:92593951-92748709 GCF_049115385.1 Moschus berezovskii | reverse complement strand
TTTATTACTCGTAAACACGTGCGGAAAGGGCCCCGGGAAGCCCCCGCCGGCTGAACACATGCAAGTTAAGCTTCTTAATTGAAAATATAATCTGTATTGCAGAGATTAAAATATATTGGATTCATTTTGGCTCGATTCTTCCCCATTGTCCCACATACATTTTCTTTATTCTACACAATCAAATTAGTTCCCCTGCTACGGAAATTATTTCCACACAATAAATCAATTTTACGGTGAAGCTACGTCTGAATGTCCTATTTAAAGGGAAAGCAAATCAGGACTGGAAACAATTTTCTTACTGATGCGATCAGTGTTTGCACCGTGTGATTTTGGTGATCTCTGCTGGTTTTATCTCTTTTTGAATTCTTAGCTTTCTTGTCTTCCCCTTCATTGTCCTTGGGAAGGTTCGGTTCAGTGTGGTGGGAAGAAGCAGGTAAGAGCAAGTGGAGAGGGAAAACCTTGGTATTCAGGCTCTGATCCGAGGATGGCCCATTCCCACCCTCCCCAGAAGTTTTCCCAGACTCCCTGCCAGGAGTAACACAGCCCTCAAGGTGCCCCTAGTCCCTCATCATATTCATTTATTATTTTCACAGCACTTATTAGTTGCTGATTTATAAATCTAGTTGGATGTTTGTTGGATTAAGGGCTGAGCCCCCATCAACGAGAAGACAAACCCCACGAAGGCAGGGGCTTGATCCCTCCTATTACATGTTAGATCCCTCATATCTACAGCAGAGCCTGGCACAAACCTAGACCAACAGTCATAACCTTACAAAATGAGGCCAACACCGAGGCTGCCATATCGAGGCCAACATGCAGTGAGCTTCATTCCTGTTGGAAGGGGGTGAGGGAGGGCAAGTGCTTATCAAAGGTGTCCTCGGGGCACCTTGTGGGATGTGTGAACTTGCAGGATGAGCCCAGGCCCCACAGACCTTTCAGTGCCCCTCCACGCGCAGGGCCTTTGCACATGCTGTTCCCATCCCCTAGAGGGTGACTCTTCCTGACTGGACCCACCTGGTCAATTCCTTCCGATTACTCAGCTCCCAGCCTTCCCAGGCCCACTGAACGCTCATAACCTGCTCTTATAGAACCATGAGCTTCTCCATCAGGGTGCTCGGGTCCTGTTCATCATTAGACGCTCATTTGTTTGGCGGTCGAAGCCAAGCCCAGCATGTTCCTGTGGACTCTCAGCTCCCTGACAGCAGGCTCCACACCTGCCTTTGCTCACATTTACCCCCAGCATCAAGCACTCTATGCAACCCTAGTAGGCACTCAATAAACACTTGAATGGAGAAAGAATAAACCAAGGCTGCCACAAAAATGATCCCCAAGCTCATTTTTCATTTCAAATTTAAATGAGGCTGAATTTGCTAAACTGCAAATTTAGCAAATTGCAAATCAGGATCCATTCGATTCCCCAAGTACTTCTCCACATTAAGATGAGACAAGAGAAGGTTACTAACTGCTGGGCATAGACTGTACCCAGATAGGCTGTGAGCCACACAACAGACATCCTACCTGCTTTGAGAATAGGGGCTGATCATGACCCAAAGGCCACCAACCTCCTGGTCCTTCAGCATTGCTAAGGGAGAGCCTACAGGTGCCAGAGCAGCAGCAAGCTGCCCCCGTAGGGACCACACTGTATCTCACAGCACAACAGCTGCTAGGGGCTCAAACACCCTGGGGTGTCCAAGTAGGAACTCAGGTGACCGCCAGGAACACACGGCACAGGAAGGGCACCAGCATTAGTGGCATGCACAGAATACACAGGCGTGTTCAGAAGTTTGAAAGACTGAATGCTGTAAGGTGTTCACTATCTCAACTAGCCGAACCCCATGAGAGGGCTCCAGGACTCGTCACTGTCTTGAACGGCCGACCCAGGATGCTGCAGCCCAAGCGAAGCTTTCAGAAAACGACCTTTGCTATGCTGCATGTGTGTGTGCTAAGTCATTTCAGTCGACCCTATGGGCTATAGCCCGCCGGGTTCTTCTAAGATATTCTCCAGGCAAGAATACTGGAGTGGGTCACCATGTCCTCCTCCAGGGGATGTTCCCAACCCAGGGATTGAACCCGTGTCTCTTACATCTCCTGCACTGGCAGGCAGGTTCCTTACCACTAGCACCTGCCAGGAAGTCCCTTCTTAGTGTTACCACTGAATAAACTGGAACTAGAATCCAGAGTGCCTAACTCCAGACATTGGACACCGTGTGTTTTCTCACCAGCTGACTGCCACTTTTGTGATTATAAATTAATTTAGGTGATCAGAGCTGCAGCGGTCTGCATGAGCAGTAAGACCTTTGGACTCTGAGTTAGATGTTTGAGAATTATCTGTATGAACAGGGCAGACAAAAGAAGACAGATAAATCTGTACCATTTCAACAAAGCAAATGATTCCATATTATATATTAAGTTTGAGGAAAACAACAACAGCAACACTGTTTTAACACTGTTTTTTAAAAGCTGTAGTGGATTCAGCCTTTCTCTAGGTCTAATCAAACTCTGATGCACAGGATGAGCTGAAAGAGCAGGGCAACTCGGGATCCTGGAATCAGAACAGAGCGCGTGTCATTGCACCCGGGCCCACAGGCTTATACAAAAATACACCCCTAACGAGGTCACAGAGTTAAGATGGAAATGGCTGAAATGCATAGTGTGGGCCCAGAAAAACTGTCAGCAAAGTCTAAAAATAGTTTTACTAAGGTCTGTCAAATTGGGGGAAATAATTCAGGAAAATGATACAAGCGCGTATACAAAGCGCGTATACAGACGCAGCAGCTCCTTTGAGCACAAGGCGGCTTAGGGAACCAGGTTTGGGGTGAAATGTTCGGTCATTTAAGGGGAGTTTCTTTATTCCATACTGACATTTTTTATGGCCTCAGGATTTGGGGGGGTGGTCTTTGTTCTCTATGGGGTGGCTATTTCCAAGTTCACCTGCACAGATGCCTGCACATGCCTTGGGGGTGGGGTGGGGTTGGGAAGCAGGGCAGCCCCAGAGCTGGCAGCTGCCTGGGGAAGGCGAGGGATCCCAGACTTGGGCCCGAGTCTGTGGTTGCCGCGTCCTTGGCGTCTTTTTTTACGCAGGAAAACTGCTGTTTTTCATAGACTCACACTCAGTTGTCGTCTTATCAACACTGTCCTTTCGGGTTAAAGTCATACGTCTTTGCTAAAATAACCCATGGTCTGAAAAAACACACCCAAGAAATCACAAAAATAACAGTCCCAACACAGCACTTTAAAATGCGAAAAAGAGAGAAGCAGCAGTGCTTTTTGCTTTTAATGCTCTGTTCAAAATGAATCCAGATAAAAGCAAAACCGAGTATGCATGGCTTTTTATACTATCTTCTAAACATGACTTCTGACTTCCAAAAAAAATTAATAGTCCCTTCTATTTTTTCCCCAACGTTGTGGAATTTTAGTACTGAATAAATACAGTCCATCCAGCTCTTTCTCCTGAAATTCTAAATAAAAGTAAGTATTCAAATGCTTGTTGCCTGAGAGGATGCATAAAACCTTGAAATTCAGCTGATGTGACTTCAGGGGCTGCCCTTATAAGGGATAAACAAAACCGGGAAAATAGGGTCCGGTATTCACTTGCTAGGCTTGCCATAACAAAGTAAAACATCACAGACTGGAAGGCTTAAAATGGAAGTATACTTCCTCACAGTTCTGGAGGCTGAGAATCCAAGGTCACAGCGGCGGCAGGGCTAGTTTCCGGTGAGGCCTCTGCCCTTGGCTTGCAGACAGCAGCCTTCTCCCTGTGTCCACACGAGGTCCTCGCTCTGTGTGTGTCTGGGGTCTGATCCTCTCTTCTTGCAAGGACACTAGTCACATTGGGTTAGTGCAGTGAAGTCGCTTAGTCGTGTCCAACTCTGCGACACCATGAACTGGTAGCCTACCCGGCTCCTCCATCCATGGGATTTTCCAGGCAAGAGTACTGGAGTGGGTTGCCATTTCCTTCTCCCTTAATGATCTCATTGTAACCTTAATTCTCTCTTTAAAGGCCATGTCTCCAACGCAGTCACATCCTCAGATCCTTGAGTGAGGACTTCAACACGTGAATTCTGGCAGAGACACAATTCAGCCCATAACAGGCTCACTCCTGTGGGATCTTTGTATATCTTTTTAACAGTCCACAGAACGTGGCTACTATGAGGCACCTATGGCTTTGGTGGTGCTCTTCCCCCTTGCCAACACTCGATGCCACCAAACCCCATCCTTGATCCTGGGGGAGGGGGACAGGTCTGCACGGTGCCTGCTGGACAGCGCCCTTGGCATAAGAAAGAAAGAGCTGCCTGGTCCAACCCCAAGACCAGGAAGCACCCCGGGCTCAGCACCAGCTCCTGGGTTCTCTGCTTTGCTGGCACTGCCCGTTAGCAAAGTCACCACCTCATCATCACCACCAGTGTATGCACCCATCCATCTGCCCGTCTCCTTGAAACCAGAGCCTAACTTCATCTCTGAATCCCCAACACACAGAGTGGAGACCCAACACACATTCCGAACATCAAGCACTACATCGTGTGGACTCATGCAAGCCTGCCTGCAGCATCCGTGCTGGTCCTCGGCGGGGTGAGCCAGGTCAGGGCTCACCCATGAGTGAGCATCCAGGTGAGACAGACAAGGCTCCTTCCCCTACAGCCACATTCTGGAAGAATCTGGGGAGACTCAGACCCCAGTTTCCCTTGGAGGCACTTCCTGAGCCCTTGGGGCCCTTCCCAATGTGCTCACATTATGATTCCTAGTTTTCAACAGAAACCTAACACTGGAGACAAGAGGCCTGTGGCTTTGCCCGTCTATGCACATAGATTCAAAATCACTCAGAGAAGCAGCAGGTCTGGCGCCAGAGAGCGTGCAAAATAACTTACAACATAAAGAAACCCACTCACGATGGAAACTGCTAGACTTGTTTCGGACTCTCCCCAACTCCAGCGTGATGCTCATCTCAGAAATCAGCAGGTGCAGTTTTCTGTGGTTCATCCAGAACACACCCCAGTAGAATTATCGTTCATTTCCAAGTGACCTTGGCCTTTCTTAATCCTTTTCCCTTCCCTCAGCTTAAAGTTGAGAAAAAAAAATGATCTCCCAAATCATAGTTAAACACACACAAACACACAATGCCAATCGACTCTAAAAACCACCCCCTCCCAAGAAAAGGATTTCTATGGCCTGCCCTTCCTTGTTTTCAAGATGCACTAAAAATAGACATCATTACGATAACCCAGGTCCCGGGAGGAATTTCATGTCATGAGCAGGCTCATCAGCCAAAATGTAAAAACAGGTGCGAGCAAGATGCTCCGAGTCAAGAGGAATATTTCCAGTTTCAATATTCCTGGGCATGAAAAGTCATTTTCTCTGACGGGGTGCAAAGCTCTAAAAAACACCACATAAAATCTGTTCCACACAAAACCTCTTAAGAGAACAAATCAATTCTGTACATCAGAGAGTGGCTATACAAAAATAACACACACACAGAGCCCCAGCTCAAACTCAAACATGCACACACTCAGAGCCAAGCCAGGTGGGAGGCTCTGTGAGAGGGCAGCCTTTGTGATCAGAGTGGGGCTTTAGTTCTAGATCAGGTCCCTCTGCCCTTGGGCAAATCCATCCAAAGAAAATGCACTTGGCAATACAGCTCCAAAGGGAGGTTCCAAGCAAACCCGTGACAATATCAGAAAATTAGAAATGAACTCGAGGAGGAAATATTCCCTCCGACAAAGTCTCTGATAATGTACGGGGATTTTGGAAACATCATTGACTATTTTGTTGACAACTCAAACTTGAGCCGTCAGTAGACTACTGCCTTTCTAGTTCCCTTTGAAGTCTCCAAGTCCACGTGTTAGAGGACTTTGGACAGAGTGGCGCCAGCAGGTTACAGAGAAAGGGGAAAGGGCAAGAGGCTTGGGGTCCCCCTCTCTGCCAGCATCCTGACGAGCGCCTTAGCTCCTCGTTGAGAACGCCTGTCTATAGAATGATGACAGATGGAGGAGTTGTGTGAGAATCCCAAGCGGAAAGCAATGTATTTCAGTGAAAATGAAGCAAAACATCCTCATATTCATTAGGATGGCTATTATCAGGAAGGAAGGAAGAGAGAGAGAGAAAGGAAGAAGGAAAAAAAGGAAAGAAGAAAGAAAAAGAATTGTTGCTGAGGATTTGGAGAAATTAGTCTTTGTCTGTGATATTGGGAACATAAAATGGGACACCTACTGCAGAAAATCATATGGAAGTTCCTCAAAAAAATGGAATTATTCTCTGACCCAGCAACCACACTTCTGGGTATATACATAAAAGAACAAAAGACAATTACGCACTCATATTCACAGTAGTATTATCCACAAGGGCCAAAAGCGGAAACAACACAAGACCATCAACAGATGAGTGGATAAGCAAAATGCAGTCCATCCACACAATGGGATATTTCTCAATCTCCAAAAGGAAGCAAGTTCTCCCCTGCTTTAACATGAGTGATCCTGGAGGACAGAGTGCTCAGTGAAACAAGCCAATCACAAAAGGACAAACCCTGTATCATTTTACTGATATGAGATATCAAGAGAACTCAAACTCATAGAAAGCAGGAAGGTGGGTGTCAGGGGTTGGGGGGGAGAAGAAAATGGAGACTTAGTGTTTAATGGGTGCAGGATTTTAGTTTTGCAAGATGAAAAAAAGTTCTCACACAGTCATATGAATATACTTGATACTAGCGAATTCTGTATTTTAAATAGTTTAAGATGATAAATTTCATATTATGGATATTTTTGCCACAGTTAAATCTTTTAAAGTTTTAATTGAGGGGAAAAAATACACACCACCCCTGTCAGCATGCCTGTGACACAGGAAGGGCTCCAAACACTGTTCTGTTAATATCAGCCCTTTTTGGTGTTGTACCAAAGAATCCATTACCACTGATCAGCACTGGCTACTCTTTTAAGTGAACAAACCATGGGTTAATTGTTCTCTTTTCATATTGCAAGATGAGGAAAACCTTATCTCTCTGGGTGCCAGGAGCCCTGGACAAAGATTAAAGAAGATTCCTGGATGATCGCTGGCTGCAGAATTGGAGGTCAACTCAGATACCCAGAGAGAACGTCAGGGCCCAGTATCAAGACCACGGCTCACAGACTGATCACAACAAGCTCCAGGATTCCTGAGGAAGGGAGCAAGGCTGGCTCGGGCCTGAGAAAAGATGGAAAGAAAACAAGAACTGAAGGAGTTTAAGCAAATCCTGGACCCCTCACCTGAAAGGTAGGGACAGCTGCCTTCTCTTCACTGGGGTTGAAGCGAGAAGACAATGAGCCTCAGGGGAGAGACGGGGGGAACCTCTCCTCCGGGGAGGAACAGGGGAGCAGGTGGCGGGGGGACACCAGGTTGGGTGGGGGCTCCTTCCCCATCAGCCGTGGACAGAACACTCTCCCTAAAGAATGAGTTGTTGCTGGTTTGCCGGCAGTCAACAAGGATGATGAGAACAAGGATGATGTTGTTCTCATCAACAAGGATGATGAGAACCTTGCTCCTCAACGTGTATGCCTCCTGGAAGAGCTGCCTTGGAAGCACCTGGGAACTAACTAGAAAATGCAGAGCTCCAGGCTCCTTCCCAGATCTTCTGGATTTGAAGGTGCATTTTGATAACCTCTCCAGGAGATCTGTGTGCACAAAAAAGCTCGGGAAGGACTGGGGTAGAAGGCTCCCTGGTCCGCTCTTCCTCGCATCTCATCATATCCAAATATATGTGCGTGAAAAAAGTAAAATCCATTGGAGGAACATAAGGTCCAAACTCAACTGGAACTTAAGAAGCTCCCTGACAGGCCAGCAGTCCAGTAGTTAGGACTCGGCTCCTCCACTGCAGCGGGGCATGGGCTCAATCCCTGGTCAGGAAACTAAGATCCTACAAGCTATACAGCCAGAAAAGAAAAAGAACAACACGTGTCTGCCTGCATCACACTCGTTTCAGATTAATTTCCTGCCATCAGCTTTGGTTGTCCTTTTTCTTTTCTTCTGATTGTCATCTAATAAGACAAAATGGGACATAAATCAGCATCCTAGTTTGGGGCATTAAGAGATTGTAGTAACATGTTCTAGCAGCCCACTGGAGTCTATTTCCTTCTATTTCATGACAGCAGAGGCATTCAAGAGTCTTACATCACTGGGCTGTCCCCTGCCTTCTCTGTGACCACTCCTGTGGCTTTGAAAATCCAATATGAGACATCATTCTTTATGGCAACCTCCATAGCTGCAAGCAAAGCAATTTTAGAGAACACTTTTCCGAGAATAGTTTCTACATACTCGGCTTCTGTTACAAATTACTCCCTGGTTTTGACAACACTTATAAAATACAGAGTTTAAGTAATACAAATGAGTTGTCAAATTTCCATGATGTAAACAGTCAGAAAAGTTGTTTCCTATCAACAAATCCATAATAAGCAGCCATAAAGCTCAACGATCAGACTTCCTTGGCGGTCCAGCAGTTAAGACTCCACGATTCCAATGCAGGGGTCGTGGGTTTGATCCTTGGTCTGGGAACTAAGATCCCACATGTCTCGCAGCATGGCCAAAAAGAAAAAAAAAATATATTTAAAAATTAAATATTTAAGAAAGACTCAACTACTTATTTGCCACCCAGCCATTCCCGCCAACTGGGCACTTGGCAGTTGGCAGAGACCTTGAGACCATTTCCTTCATTTCCCAGGGTAAATTCCCAGGGGCAGTGGTGTCTGGGCTACAACATACCCCATCCATATGAAATCCCAGGTCCTGGCTCTCAGAGTTGATTAGCACCAGAACTCTAACAAAAAAAAAAAAAAAGAAAAGCAGAACACATAATTCCCTTGACCTTGAATGTAAGACGTGCAGGGAATTTTTTAACGTTGTGAGTCATCTCATTGATTCCAAAACATTAACCTTGAAAATGAAGAAGGTCCTCCATAGAGGAACCCCCATCAGTCTTGGAAACAGTTAAGGAAACAGAGAAACGTGCTTGGAGCTGTGTCATTTCCTAGTTACATGGTGTAGACAATCCCAAACTGAGATCAGAGAGGGGACCCTATAACTCGGGTCCCTTCCGCCATGAATGAAGAGCAGGATGCAGGGTCATGTATCAGAAAGGCAGCTGGTCAGACGCCCAAGATGCAGACCATGTCCCAGCCAGGTGCACTCGAGATCAGCAAAAGAAAGAGTGAGCTCAGGTGCAGCCTCTGCGCCAGGGATGGCCTCATGACAAATCAAGTGGTTCCGGAATTTCCACAAATCGTGAAACCAGCAGGATGGAATTCAGAAATACAGTCTGAGGCTCACTCTAAAAAACAGAGCAAGCCTGCCCACCACCAAGCAGACAGAACAATGCCAGCCAGGTCCCCACCGACCTCCTCCTGGTTCCAATTGCAGCCTTAAATAGAGCCAGTCCACCAGGGGGCCGTCCCATTACCAAGCCAGGTGGAGGGCTACCTGCCCACCCTGTCCACACAGAGCCTCTAGGGAAAACTGAGATAAGGAGCTCCCAGGAGAAGGCTGGACCCACAAGGCAAAGGGAAGAGGAGACCTGGACAGGGGTCTGTCCCAGAGAGGGCAGCCTTATCTGGAGACATGTTCAGACACTCAGAGGGAGGTCGGGGAAGCAGGGGTTTAAATACAAGACCCAGGAAGCGGGCCAGGAGCTCTGAAGCAGAAAGCATCCAAACAGCACCCAGTTCAGAGCACCACTTCTCCTAGCGGAGAAGCCAGGGCTGCAGAGGTAGGAGGCTGCCACTTCTGTACAGGCTATGCTGCTGAAGGGTCACCCCCAACCCCGCAGACCCCCATCTTCCCTCCAGGATCAGGCAAGGATGCAGACGGCAGACTGGGAACTGTTCATCTGGTGTCCAGTCTAGAGACCAGTTGAGATTGAAATCATTACAGAGGAGATGCAGGGTGGGCAGGAAAGAGGCAAAGTTCCCAGAGAAAGTGCAGATTCTGAAAAGGTAAAGTGTTGGAACATGACAATGTTGCACTGTGTTTCCACGCCACGTGCTGCAAAGGAGCTCTCTGCCCAAGTGTGTGGAGAAGAAGGAAGGATTCTCAGCGGTCTCTCATAAAGTGACAAAGCTGTCAATGAAAGTGATGAAAGGCCAGAAAAATAAAAAGGGCCTTCAATCTCATGTGGATGGTTCCAGTGAGCTGTTTCCACCTCTTTCCACCCACTTTATATTTGTTATCAAATTAACATTAAAAACTAAAATGAAAACACCTTCTTACAAATGGATCTTACTTTTAATCCTAAAATGGTTCCCTAATTATTGTCAATATATTGCATCTTTTCAATTATGGCTAACTTAACGGTTACACTTTGCACATAACACATGTAAATATTTTTCTTAATTCTTATCCAGAGAGACATTACTATAAAATTCTTTTTAGGAAATCAAGACGTTCTGACTCTCAAACTTCAATTTTAATGTCCCCCACGGCTTTACTTTTGGTTTAATTTCATAATAGCTAAAAACCTAACACACAGAGATAAATTTAAAAGCCCCCCAAACAGTGATCCAAGCTTCTCATAATGTAGTCATTATAAACAAAACGTATTTCCCTGATAAATTCCTAAGACCATAAAATGCCAAAGTCAGAAAAGTAGGCCCAGTGCTGAACTCAGGACAAACTTCGAGGTGAACGAGAACACACTGCCAGGTAGTCAGCCTCCTGAACGCTGCAAAGCTCTCCTATGATACCCCAATTCTGGCTTCTACATGTGTTCACGAACCAGGTTTTAAGATGACTGCTCACATTCCCTGCTCTTGATTATGCGGGTCCAAGGTACTGCAATAGCAAGTAACACCAAGAATTCATTGTGATCAAAAAAATAAACATAGAGACCTGTCCCTAAGAAGAGCAGAGTTTCTAACAATCCACGTTTGAGGTTTTCAAATTTCAATCCAACTCAAAATCAAGTATATATCTAAAATATACTGGCGCTAGCCACATAAAACATTCAATCTCAGATTACCTTATTTAGATACAAAGATCCTACAAGCCTGGGTTCAAGCCATCTAGTCAACCAAGTAAAGGCCAGGGGCCTGGTCTATGAAATGAGCATAAGAAAAGAACCCGGCCCTGAAAAACACTACCTCTGAAACCAACCAGGAGAAGCAGATCAATAAACTCCTACCTCAGTGTAGACATGGCTCAGACAATGGACATCTCGATCTACAACCTAAACGCAGTCCCTCTGGATTATTTTCTGAATGCAAATAGATGGCCAACCTAACATAAAATTCTGTTCTAGAGGATACATTTTTAAGGCTGGAGAGCATGTTCAGCTACGTTTTGCCTCAGCTCCCTGAGGGCACATCAGGGCTTTTGCATGGGGTTACCAGATTACCATCCTCTGTCCTAAACTGCACGACCTTAGGGCGGGGCCACGTCATGCACATCACGGGTATTCCCCTCCAGACCCAGCCCAGGGCTAGGCATGTTTAGGTACTCATGTACCTGAGAAACACCCTGAAATCATTTTCAGGGAAACCAAGCTCTCCAGGTCACCTACACCCTCTGCAGAGCCTTGGGAAAGCATGTGGACCAGCATCCAGGTCATGAAGACCACTGCAGCCACAGGCTTCTTTCTAGACTCCTGGGCTCTTCTGGCCATTCCTCGGGGCACACGATCCCAAGGTCAGCTGGGCAATTAAATGAGATACGAAGCAACAAATTATGAATGCCCAAAAGGGAGAACTGTCTTTTGAAAACTAAACTGAACGCTTTGGCGGTAGTGGTTTAGTTGCTAAGTTGTGTCTGACTCCTGCAACCTCAGGGACTGCAGCCTACCAGGCTCCTCTGTCCATGGGATTCTCCAGGTAAGAATACTGGAGTGGATTGCCATTTCCTTCTCCAAATTGAATGCTTTAGAAATATTATAAAGGTAAATAGCATAGAAAATTCTGCAAAACTAGGCACGGTGAGACAACTGGAAAAATTAGAAAATGTGAAATTTGTCTAACTCCACTCTAAAGAAATCTGAGACAAAATTGATGGACTCTGCCTTAAAAAAGTGGATCAGAGGCCCCTTATTCACCGACTCTGCATTTTGTGGTTGTTCAGTCACTTAGTCGTGTCCGACTCTTTGCAACCCCGTGGACTGCCAGGCTCCCCTGTCCTTCACCTCCTCCCCACGTTTGCTCAAGATCATGTCCATTGAGTTGGTGATGCCATCCAACCACCTCATTCTCTGCTGCCCCTTCTCCTTTTGCTCTACATAAAAAGATCAAGAAAAAAATACTGAAAAAGGTAAATTTCTGTGTTTAATGTAAAAACAAAATAATTAAGAAGCGTGATAATCAAAAGAATAGCTTCCACTTTTTCAATTAATCAGCTCACTTCTAGTTTAACCACACTGCAGAAGACACCTTCTACTCTGGAAGACCTTAACATTTAACTGGAAGTCACAAGTGCATAAAAGAAACTTCAGGAAAAGAGCTGACATTTTCCTCTTTGGTATGACTCCTGAAAAGGCAAAAATACACTTGAATTTTGCGCATCATAAAAGAGAAAATTATTTTCTGAAGCACATGAAGGTCCCTGAAGATAACCTCACATCCCAGAGAGCAGAATAACACATTGCTAGTGTACTTTGCTGTTGTCCAGTCACTAAGTTGTGTCTGACTCTTTGCGACTCCATGGACTGTAGCCCTCCAGGCTCCTCTGCCCATGGGATTTCCCAGGCAAGGATGTTGGAGTGTGTTGCCATTTCCTTCTCCAGGGGATCTTCCTGACCCAGCGATTGAACCTAAATCTCCTGCACTGGCACAGATTCTTTACCACTGAGCCAGGTAAAGGCACAGCGAAGCCCTCTTAGGGTACTACCTCATAGAACAGCAATTTTTTTTTTTTAATCATTTGATAACAGTGTTAGCTCCTGCCCCTCTGTGCCCCTTGAGCCACGAGAACTCCACATCCTGAGAGGCAAGAATGCTCTTGTGTTCTTTGCACTGCTTTGCACATGCAGTTCCTTCACTCCCAGGCCCCTTTCACTCTCAAATACTCTTATCCTGTTAACAGTCTTGTAAGAACAACCCCCAAATATGTTCTCCCCTGAACTCCCCCAGTGCCAGGCTGGCCCAGATCAGTCCTTCCAGATGATAAACCTGCACTGTGTTTTGTATCTGCTCCATCCATGCACATCTCATGCGCTGTGATTGCATAACACTCTCTCATCCTCCACTAAAAAAAAATTAAATCCCAGTACCTAACCCAGAAGAAGTCTGTAACTGTTGGGTAACAATAAGAAGTGTTGACAAAGACTCTCTCTTTGACAAACCTTGGGTCAGGCTCCTCTAAGCCCTCTTCCTGATCAGGCTTTGACTTTAGTCCCCATTGTTGCAGCCTTAAACAACCCGGTTGCAGCAAGTTAGGTCAGACAGAATCCCTCCTCCTCAATATCTAATCAAAGCCTTCGTCCCTCACTTTGCACGTACAATCAGTCCTCTATATCCGCAAGTTCCTCATCCATGGATTCAAACAAGCGTGGATGAAAACATTATTTTCTATAAGGTACGTGAGTATCCTTGGGTTTTAGTATCTACAGGGGATCCTAGATCCAATTACCTGTCTATATAGAGGGACAGACGCAAGTCACTGGCCTGCCTTCAGAGGGAATCCTGGTAAGTTGCTCTAGCAAGATTTCTCCCATAAGCTTCCATCAGAATAACGCAAGACTGCACACTTCTCTGATGATCGGGCTTCTCTGATGACCAGCTACAGCTTAGCTGGGAAGTTCTGATTCATCCACCCTATTCACCAGACATTGCAATTTCAGATGTCCATTTATTTCCGTCTTTACAAAATTCTCTCAATAGGAAATATTTCAATTCCCTGGAAGACTTGTAAAAGGCACCTGGAACAGTTCTTTGTTCAAAATGATAAAAAGTTGTGGGAGAATGAAATTATGAAGTTGCCTGAAAAATGGCAAAAGGTATTGGAACAAACCAATGAATCTACTGCTCAATAAAATTCTTGGTGAGAAAAAAAAAAAAGGAATTCCCCAAGCCTTTGATCCTGTGAGTCACCCTCCGTCCACTCACCCCTCCCAAACTGCTCCCTGGCTTAAATCCCCACCTGTTCTGTTTGTGTCTGGAGTGGAGCCTGGCCTTTCTCTCCTACTACAAGACACCTACCACAGCAGCTCTGAACGGAGGCTTCCTCACCATTTCAACAAGCGTCATAATGATTATCTTAACAGTGTAAATTGTTTTTGTATTTTACTGCAAACTTAGACACAATATTTCATCGAGCAACTTTGTGATTAAAAAAATGCTAATATCACACTAGTATTTAAAGAAATTCCCCGATGGCTCAGCAGTAAAGAATTCACCTGCAGGAGACGTCAATCCCTGGGTTGGGAAGATCTGCTGAAGAAGGAAATGACAACCCACGCCAGTATTCTTGCCTGGGAAATCCCACGGACACAGGAGCCTGGTGGGCCACAGTATGGTGTCACATAAAACAAATTAGTAACTAAACAACAACATTTAAAGAAAAAGGCAGCTTTTCTAATGACCTCACACCTGCGTTTTCATTGCCTGCAGAGCTGATATCCAACCTGGAAGCTGTCATGATGAGACTTGTTTGGAAATGTTTGTTTTCCGTCTGTTTGAAGACCCACACCCCTACCTCCTTCAGGTGTAAGACGGTACACTTACAGATTATCCAATTAAGCACCAGACTTCGATGGAGCAGCCGGTCTGGACTGTGGCCCTGGGCACTCCACTTCTTAAACACCACGGCCGAGACTTTCGACACGGCAGCAGGTGAGGATGGATGCTGGGCGAGGTATCCCTGTCATCCTCAAAATGCCTCTCACTATGGAAACAGCTGCAGCTTTGATTCAGAGACAGACAGAGAATTATTTTCTTTTAAAAAAGCCCCAGGATTCCCTGGGAGAGGAGTGCCAGCCCCACAGGAAATGCCCTCTGGCGCCCGCCTCCAGCTCAGGGCCCACCATGTCCATCCAGTGATGCCTGAACACAGGGGTCCCCCCAGCACCTCACTCACCCACCTTCCTGCCTGCCTCACAGGTGCGTGTGGAGGGCAGGCACTTGGGGTTTCAGGTGGGCCAGGGCTGGCTTGAATTTCTCCAGGCAGACAGCCTGAGAAAGACAGGCTGTGGAAAGAGTTGGGCCAGCAAGGGACTTGAACGAGCATTCGAGATTCTCACCATAGGCAGAAGGGTCCCTGGGTTCTGAGACCTGCCGAACTACCCTGCAGGGCCACCAGAAGGAAACAGGTCCCTGAGATAATCCTCAAAGGAAAACTCAGAGGCCTCGTGGCAACACGCTTGCAGCGTGCCTTCATGAACCCTTAAGTAGCTGACTTGATAGAAACCCTTGCCCATAAGATTCAGTTTTTTTTTTCAAATACTGAAACCTGGATGTTATGTGTTCACAGGGGAGCACACAATGTTGAGAAATTATTAGTCCACACAATGAAGGGGAAGCTGTTTGGCAAACGCTCATCATTCCTCCTACCCATCCCTCGACAAAAAAAGAAAAAAAAAAAGCCCTTAGTACAGTATTCGTTAAAGTTAGTTTTGACAAACTCATATTCGCTAAATCAACAAAATATTTGGGTCATTTTGTTAGGGTCAGTACACATGCTAGATGCTTTAAAAAGAAAGCAAAATCTACTTTTCAAAGCCCTTGTTGAATCACGTTGGTGTAAAACGGGCTCATAGAAACACAACCATTAACCCGCAGATCTAGCTAAAACCTTCACTTCAACCCCTGCATCCAAGTGCTTTGCAAGCTGGGCCTGGTGCATGCTCAGAAATGTATGTCAGCCTCTCAACTGGAAAAAGCTTCCAAAACACTCCTCTGTGTTGATCCTGGCTTCTTTTATAGAGACTCAATCACACAGATGCGTGTTGACTCTGCGAAGACAGAAACCTCGGCTGCTCTTCCCAAGGAATGTGTGATCCTAACCTCTCAGCTCCAATGTTTGAATGAGGCTAGAAGGTTAGAGAAAGCTGCGGTCCATTCTGGGGACTGCAAGGAGGGGTGCTCCTGGCTCTCACATCAGCCTGGCCGTTCAGCGGACCTGAAGTGTCTGCCATCAGCTTCAAAAGGCCAGGAAGAAGCTCTGATAGAACAACCTCTACCACAAACACAAAGCAAAGAATGTCGTCAGGTGGTGCGCGGGGAGCACAGGGTTGGGGGGGGGTTGGAGCTGGAGAGGAGGGAGGGAAAGGCCTGGCACAGCCATCTCAGGTGACCAGGGTACAGTCCAGAGGTTCCCCCAAGTGAAAAACCAGAAAGAATGCAAAGGCAGATATACAAGGAGTCCCAGAGCCCGTGTAAGAATAAGAAAATACACTGGACCATAACCCCCAATACCAGCACGACTGTGAACTTCATGACCTAACGTGGAGGGGCAGCCCTTTTCTTTTTTCTTTTCCCCTAAAGTATCACCCCCAAGATACTCATTAATTACCAAGGGAAACCTTATAACTTTACAGCAGAGAAACCCAACAGGCACAGCCTTGGCCAACTGACCAAGGTTAACCCATCACCAGTACTAAGACTTGTGGACATCATGTAGGCTCTGATAAGACACCATGAGGATTCGCATCTCTTCTGCACTGTTCTTGCCAAAGATGCACAACCTCAAACTAATCCTGAGAAAACCCAGGCTAACCCAAAGGAAAAGACAGGACTGACTGCTACTCGTCGACCGAAGGCCACGAGAAACAAGGAAGGTGGAGAAATTGCCACAGATTCAGTTCAGTTCAGTCGCTCAGTCATGTCCAACTCTTTGCGACCCCGTGGACTGCAGCACGCCAGGCTTCCCTGTCCATCACCAACTCCCAGAGCTTGCTCAAACTCATATCCATCAAGTGGGTGATGCCATCCAACCATCTCACCATCTGTCATCCCCTTCTCCTCCTGCCTTCAATCTTTCCCAGCATCAGGGTCTTTTCCAATCAGGGTCACAGATTGGAGGAGACTAAGAAACAAACTCCTAAACACTAGACTGCCTGCTTCTGTTTTGTGACCTGACAAAATTTTCCTGGAGCGCAGTCCCAGATGGATGTGGTCTACCTAATTGCTTACGACCCTCCTATGGTTCCTGGGTCCTTTATTCTAGAATATACTGACCTTTGCTACTTCGGCTGTCTCTATCTATACCCAGCCTCTCGGGGGCTCCTTTCCTGTTTGACTTTTTCTGAGGGGCTCAGGAAAGAATCAGAATGATCAGGAAAAGCCCCAGGAAGGAGGGGTAGGTGGTGGGGAGGAGGGCAGAGGTGGGCAGACATGGGAGGGAGGTCTTCCAGTTCAATGTCTCCCTCCACATTGTGATCTCTACCTGGCGACTCCCAGGAGTCCAAGTGGGGACGCACACTCCTTGACTGCTGCCCACCCCAATCTGCCACTGGGCACTGTTGCCAGCTCAAGTCTGACACTGCCACCAGCCTGTGGAATGAACCCGAGAGAAAAGACCAGAACTTGCTGAGCCCGTTGAGGACACTGGTTACCTTGCCTTCTGTGGTCCTGCTGGCCTGTCTGCTTGAATCATACTTAATGTGTGTGGGTGGGGGATGGGGGAGAGCTGGCTTTGCAGAAACAAAGTCAGCATGGGGGTTGGGGGAGAGCTGGCTTTGCAAAAACAGTCAGCTCCCAAACGCAAGGATGCACCAAGGAAAGACATGAAAACTGGGAGAAGTAACACTGCACAGATACTTTAAAATAGAAAAGTATTTTAAAACCATATCACCAGAAAGGCAGGAGACATGGGATGGGGTGCAAGGTTTGCTCTCACCAGTGGAGACTGGTACATAGTACAAGAACTTAGTTGAACTGAGCAAGTCCTATCCACCCTTGACCACAGCATGGTGACCTTCCACAGTGGCCACAATGGAAATAGGAGGTCACATTAAAACTCAACTAGAATGGCTAAGGTGATAGCCTAGGTGTCCTAGGACTGCAGTAACAAACGGCCACAAAGGGCTGGCCTAAAACAGCAGAAATTTAATCAGTCACACCCCTGGAGGCCAGAAATCCAAGGAAAGGGTGTCAGAGGGTCAAGCTCCCTAAGAATCCAGCCTGGGAGACTCTACTCCACGTCTGTGTCTTAATGTGGTGAGCCTGGCCTCCCCGGGAGACACACCACTCCAACCACTGTCTTCACTGTCACGTACTCTCCCTGTGAGCTGGCATCTGAGCCTGTTCTCGCTTCTCATAAGGACATCAGCCACAGGATGAGGGCCCACCCTACTCCAGTGTGACGTGTTAACTTGATCACCTCTTCAAAGACACTATTTCCAAAGATTCACGGACCCACCCTACTCCAGTGTGACATTTGAACTCGATCGCATCTTCAAAGACACTATTTCCTAAGATTCACGGACCCACCCTACTCCAGTATGACGTGTTAACTAGATTGCATCTTCAAAGACACTATTTCCAAATGATGTTACATTCACAGGTCCCAAGGGATAAGAAGTCAAGGTACCAGGGACATAATTCATCCCGATAGGTGCCAAGGCAGGCTGCAAACTACCTCCCCCAAGCTCCTCTGTATCATGTGATGCTTTGTGAGTGAAACTTTATGAAACTCTACAAGTGAAGCAATCACCAGACTTTTGTCACCGTTGGGTCCATTTTCCTGTCTCTCATGAGTAGGGCTTCGTGTTCCTTCCCCAGGCCAAAAAAGGCAGGAAATTGCTGACAAATGTGCCCAACTGATTTCCAAAGTGATGCTCTACTCGCTCCAGGCTCTGGATCTTGCGCTATCAACCCACAGAAGTCTGTGAAGTGTTTCTCTTGAAATCGACCAATAGTGGCTTTTAAGCATCTTCATCAGATTGAACAGAGCCCAGCTCTGAGCACATCATCAGCTTCCGTGTTCCCCGGGGCAGGAGGTGATCTCGGGCGTGAGACAGTTGATGGCCCAGTTGGGGAGGAGAGGAACACTGAGGGGAAATGCTTTCCGGTTGACAATGGTCAAAGCAATTGCTTGGCTCACTCAAGGAGAGCTGAAGGATATGCCAGTAAATTTAAAAAGAAAGGAAAACTCCCGATTAACTCAACCATGAGAGATAATTTAATGAAGAGATTTCATTTTAGTTAATGAATGATTTATTGAAAATGCAAGCAAATTCACCCTCAGCTACAATTATCAAAAGATAATTTCAAAAGAGGGAATGCACTGTCTAATTAGTCACAGTCTTAAACTAACCTTAAACAAAGGGATTTCATCTCTGAAACATTTGATTAGCTGACCTGTGCTTTTTAATACTAATTATCATGCAGGTATTATTTGTATGGCTATTAGGTTTTAAGGTCACAGAACATGGTGTCATTAAGTATACATAAGCAGAAACTAAAATGATGGTGTTCGTAACTAGGCATAAATGTGATCTGAATAACAGTTTTTAAATTCACACTGATTCACACTTAATGGACTATTCCCTTACAGATAGGTTATCAGACAAGGTGGGAATAATTACTTTTCCAATATGATGTTTGGTGAGATAATTAAGTAGTATTTGTATCCCCTCAAGATAAAATAAACAAAACCTTGAAATGAATAATCTTCCGATCAGGAAGCAGAGAAGGCATCTCAACAGGTCATGATGGTGGAATTGAAATCTTGCTGCAAAAGAACGCTCAGAACTGTCATCACTTTCTTCTAAATAATCCTTTCTGCCTTTCCTGGCTCACGGAACTGACTTCCATTGCAAGGGTTTCTTAAGCTAACGGTAGACGAGTTTGGTTTTCAGTATTCCAAGATGCTGAAATCTTACTACAGAGACGTACTAACATTTATTACTATAAAAGTGATATGACATGATGGAGAGGCAGTTCCTTTCTCTGAGAAACATCATTCTGTTGCTTAACTAGAAGAGCTCGATGAGAACACACCCCATCTGAGGCCTCCTTCCTCAGCGTCAGTTACACAGGCTGGCCCTTCTCGTCCTTCTCCTTCCCTGCTCAGCACCCCCTCCCTCTCTCCTCTGCCCTCTCACGAGGATGGTCCTCATGACAGTGTGCCCCGCAGCTAACCACTCCCCTGTTCCTGAATCAGGGCTCATTATTCTCATGACCTACTGCCTCTCTGTCTTCCACCAGGATAGCCTACTACTTGCTTCTCGGCCCCAGGGCCGTACTTGCATGATCCTACTGGTCAGCGCATCCTACCTGTAGGCGTCTCAAACCATGTGTGCGTCCATGCGTGCTCAGTCCCTTCAGTCGCGTCTGACTCTTAGCGACCGCCTGGACAAGAGCCCTCCAGGCTCCTCTTTCCATGGGATTCTCCAGGCAAGAATACTGGAGTGGGTTGCCATGCCCTCCTCCAGGGGATCTACCCGACCCAGGGATAGAACTCACATCTCTTATGCCCCCTGCACTGGCAGGCAGTGCCACCTGAGAAGGATTTCCCAAGTTAAACTTACAACGACCTTCTTCCCCGACAAGCCAGCATCTAGAATGAGGTGCCCTGCCTTGCCGTACACACGCTCCTTCCTCATAAGGACATCACCCAAAGGCCACCACTGCCAGCTTTGCTCTCTTCACCCTCATGCCCTGGTCCTGAAGTTGGCTGTGCACAGGTCAGCCTTTCCTGGGAGCCGAGGTTTGCAGAAGCTGAGCAGTGAGAGAGATGAGCAGAGAACACGTTATGCAGCAGCCACATTCTAGCCGCGGGGAGCGTGGGCTGAGATCAAGGTCACGCAGGGGCAGGGAAGACTCCACCTCCCCTTGGCGGGGCCAGGGGGGCACGCTGAGAGGCGATGGCAGGTTTCTGGTGTGCTTGCTTGGCAGATGGGCAAAGAGAGAAAAGCACACTCAACTGCTGGATAATCCTGTGCTGCCAATTACACCGCAATGAGTCAAATGTTGGGCACTGACATGGGACGGGCAGGGGGCCTTGCTGGGGCCCCGAGAGGAACACAAGACTTCCCAGGAGAGGCAGCTGCCGCCTGCCCTGCATGGGCAGGGACTTGCTCCAGGTCCCTCACCCTCTTCTGCCTTCTCTCATGAGGAACTGTGACATTTCGGTGTTTTGTAGGAATCTTTGTGAAAACCAACTGGAGCCTCTGTTTCGTTAATGGAATCTGGTGCCACCCGGCATATGATCAGGCAGGTGTAGGGAGGATGAGATGGCTAGATAGCATCACTGACTCAGTGGACAGAAGTTTGAAGAAACTCTGGGAGACAGTGAACGACAGGGAAGCCTGGGGTGCTGCACTCCATGGGGACACCAAGAGTCAGACGTGACTCAGTGACTGAACAAGAGAGGAAATCCCACATCAATTAAGCAGAAAGGACCTCAAAAATCATACGTCAACAATAACACTCATTCATTTCACAGAAAAGGAAGAGAAATCCCAGAGATGTTAAGAAACTTGCCCCAAACTACACAGCATGCTCTAAGAAAGCCAGAGTCTGTCTACCCAAGACAGAACCTTCCTGTATTTAACTTTACCTAAAAGCACAATTATCAGTGTCCCATGGGGAGATTTAAATACCACAATCTGACTTTAAGTTTTTCACATTGTCAAGACCTTAATTACACCTTTAGAGCTGTTTTTAAGAATGCAGACAATGTAATATGTTCTGTTACCCGAATGGGTGATCTAGAGGTGAGGCAGGAATCGGAGCCTCAGCAGCAGCCCGGGTCCATGTTTGCTAAAGGGGCTCCTCTATGGCCTCAAAGACTTCCCATCACAGTTCTGTCATCATGATTTAAAAACAAGAAAATTCACATTAAAGGAAGGCCTTCATTTCATCAAATGGTACAAATACAGGTCTCTGCAGAAAAGGTTCAATTTGTACATAAAATCTGTTCTAATCCAAGTCTACTTGCGAGAGGCCTTAAAATAAGCAGGCAAGGTCCACCCAAAGGAACATGAGAATGAGGGCGGGAGAGGTGATGTAATTTGAGTTGGGGGGACAGGTGGGCTGCGGGGGCAGGTACCCGCACCTGCCATGGAGGTGAGCAAGCACTGTACATCCACCACGTGGTCCCTGGAGCTTCCCTGAGGAGTCGAGAGGCTCCATGAACAGGAATGCAGGGGGTAGACCAGATGGTCGGAAAGCGTCTATCACCACACCAGAGGTGGAGTCCAGGGATTCGTCAAAACTGAAGAGACTTCTCATCTTTGCTGCTTTCTTTTCATCTTGTGTTGCTATTCCACAAGTATCTACTGGGTGCCACCTACATGCCAGATCCTGTGCTGTATCTAAGGGTGATCTGGTCACAGAAGCCAGTGAACAGGTTCAGAGGGGCTGACTGTGTGGCTCACTGGGCAGACAAGTGCTCCCATCCCCACCACACCACAGCCCCACACTTACCCCTCTCAGACATGCCCAGCAGGTGGAAGGGTCTGACCTGCCTATGAGGGGAACGGGGACAGAAGGGGACGGGGGGGTGTGCCTTGGTCAAGGACATGTGTCACGTCCACCTCGGCTGCAAAGCCAGTAATACGGACCATGAAGGCAGCCTGGGCGGGATGCACCCAAGGAGGATGCCAGTGACCCGGTCCTGGCCCTACAGGGCCCAGAAAAGGGGGCAGCATTCATCCAGGACCTGAGCCTCAGGGACAGGAGAGACACAGCCACCTGCAGCCTGCCACGCAGGGCTTGCTCCGCAGAGCCGGGCCTTTGCTTCTCTTCCCACCTAGACCACTGTCCCCTTGGAGACAACAGGAGATGCAAACCAGCAGGGCCCCATGTCCCAGGAAGACCACTCTGCCCAGTTTAGGGTTCTTCTGAAGATCCAGAGCAGGGGGAGCCCCACGTCTGTGACGCTTCCAGACCCCAGTACCGTCTGGCAGCACCATGCAGAAGGCACCCTAGTGGGATGTCGGGACACCCCTGCCTCTAACACCCTGCCACCTTCTCTCTGCATCCTGCCAAGTTTCTGGCCATCAGGTCGGGCAGGGCATTTCTGAGCATCTGGACGTTTTTTAACCCTCAGAGCTTTTCATGTTACAAATTGAACCTGTCAAGTTGGGACTTTCCCGGCCCTGTTTCTAATGTCCCTAACAACTGTGGGGCAGCAAACGGGTGGCCAGGAGACAGGGCATGAAATCCGTCTGCCAGTATCGGCTCTCAGGGGGTCGAGAGTCACTTCACATCATCGGCAGGTTTCCTCGGCCAGAGCAACACGTAAAGCGCATCGCTGCCATTGAGCCGTGAGAACCGCTTTTATTTCTTCCTAAATGAATGCGGCTGACGGCCTGACAAGTGGGCAGGCTGCAGCTTTCAGCAGTAAACAGGAAGGAAAAAGCACCCAAAGAACTTATTTACAAAACAGAAACAGACACACAGACACAGAAAGCAAACATGGTTACCAAAGCGGGAGGCAGGGAACACGTTTGGAGTTTGGGATTAATAGATACACATCAGTATACTATATATAAGACAGACCTACTGGACAGACCGGGGAACCATATTCAATATCTTGTAATAACCTCTAACGGAAAAGAATGTGAAAAAGAAAAGATATGTAAATATATATCTTAAAGGAAACCAACCCTGAATAGTCATTGGAAGGACTGATGCTCAAGCTGAAGCTCCGATACTCTGGCCACCTGATGGGAAGAGCCAACTCATCGGAAAAGACCCTGATGCCAGGCAAGATTGAAGGCAAAAGGAGAAAGAAGTGGGTGAGGATGTGATGGTTAGATGGCATCACTGACTTAATGGACACGAATTTGAGCAAACTCCGGGAGATGGTGAAGGACAGGGGAGCCTGGTGTGCTGTAGTCCGTGGGGTCACAGAGTCAGACACAATTTAGTGACTGAACAACAACAAATATATGTAAAACCAACCAAATCATTTTGCTGAACACATGAAATTAACACAACATTGTAAACGAACTATACTTCAATTAAAGAAAAAAAAAAGGTATTCAAAGATGAACGCAATGATGCATGTGAAAATAAGGACTTAACAGGCAGGAACACCACCCCTGGGATTTGTCAGTTACCAAGGTCCTTTTCTCCACAGTATTGGGAATGGGACTGTGCCCACTGGTCCCTGGCCTCGGGTCAGTGTTATTCGGGGCAAGTGACCCTGAGGCCCTGTGACAAACATCGGGGGCCCGTCTCTCCTGTAAAGACACACACAGGCCAGGAAGCGTTGTTTCACATCCCAGAATCTATAAGACACAGCAAGGGAACTCTGCAGCCAGGCGGTCAGTGGACATCAACCCCAGCGGGTGTCCCAACCCATGGAGAGTGGCCAAGTCCCTCTGTGTCCAGGGAGGATCTGCAGCTTCCTTCCCCAGGACTGGCACGCAGGGTTGACAGAACCCACAGAGTCTGGAAAGATCCCATCTTGGATAGACGTGGAGGCGCCAGCAAACATTTACAAAGGGTTTAAAACGAGAAGGAAAAATAAAAAAAAAAACAATCGGAGAGCCCAGGAATGGTCTTATTGGGAATGCATACAATGAGAACTGCGCAAAGTCAGAGTGGTCTGCTAGAAAGTTTGTCAGAGGCCAACGGTGACACAGCTCCGGCCAGTGGATGAAACAGACTCACAGGCGCTTGGACACGCAGACCCTCCAAGGATTGGCGGCCGCTCCGTTCTTGTCAAGACACAGAGCCTTGCTCCAGAGCAGTGCCGGGCCCAGGGGCTGCTGCAGCCAGGGGTTGGTGAGAACAGCAGGCAGGAACACGGGTGGCCCAGAGAAATCCCTGTCCTCACCGCCCCCTGACCGCCAGCCCTCTTGTTTAACACCGTGAACATGTGCTGTGTATTACAAGCCTCAGAAGATAGCGCACAGAGGAGCAGACGGCATCTCAAGGTGCAAGCCAAGTGGCGTGGAATGCAGGCTGGAAATCATGTGTTGAAACTGGACATGGAAGAACAGACTGGCTCCAAATCAGAAAAGGAGTATGTCAAGGTAGTATATTGTCACCCTGCTTATTTAACTTATATGCAGAGTATATCATGCAAAATGCTGGGCTGGATGAAGCACAAGCTGGAATCAAGATTGCCGGGAAAAATATCAATAACCTCAGATATGCAGATGACACCACCCTTATAAAAGCGAAGAACTAAAGAAACTCTTGATGAAAGTGAAAGAGGAGAGTGAAAAAGTTGGCTTAAAGCTCAACATTCAGAAAATTAAGATCATGGCATCCGGTCCCATCACCTCATGGCAAATAGATAGGGAAACAGTGGAAACAGACTCTATTTTGGGGGGCTCCAAAATCATTGCATATGGTGACTGCAGCTATGAAATTAAAAGATGCTTGCTCCTTGGAAGAAAAGCTATGACCATATATACCTAGACAGCATATTCAAAAGCAGAGACATTACTTTGCCACTAAAGGTCCATCCAGCCAAAGCTATGATTTTTCCAGTAGTCTGTATGGATGTGAGAGTTGGACTATAAAGAAAGCTGAGCGCCAAAGAATTGATGCTTTTGAACTGAGGTGTTAGAGAAGACTCTTGAAAGTCCCTTGGACTTCAAGGAGATCCAACCAGTCAATCCTGAAGGAAAGGACTGATGCTGAAGCTGAAACTCCAATACTTTGGTCACCTGATGTGAAGAACTGACTCATTTGAAAAGACCCTGATGCTGGGAAAGATTGAAGGCAGGAGGAGAAGGGGACGACAGAAGATAAAATTATTGGATGACCTCACTGACTCAATGGACATGGGTTTGAACAAGCTTCGGGAGTTGGAGATGGACATGGAGACCTGGCATGCTGCAGTCCCTGGGGTCACAAGGAGTCAGACATGACCGAATGACGGAACTGAACTGAACTGATGTAATAAAATGGTGGTATTTTAAAAACTCTTACTTTAAGAGGGACAACTAAAATATCTATGTATGAACTGATATAATGCCTGGAATTTGCTCCAAATAATGGTTAGAAAGAAAAAGTTCAGGTGATACCTAGAACCAGCTTAGCGATGGTGTCTAACAGTTAATGCTGAATGGTGGTTATAACAGAGACACTATACTTCTCTACTTTTCCATATATGTATAAAAAGCTTCCACAATAAAAAGTTAAAAAAGCAAAATACATTGGCATTGAAATCCCACTGGAGAAAAAGACACATCACCTTCAGACAAATAACAAGACTCTGTAGAATAAATAAAAGCCTAAAGATAGTGGAATAATTGTCTTCAAGAAAATGTTTTTTTCAAACAGAAAAAAGTCACTACCAGCCTAAATTTCTTTTCCTAAAATATGTTTCAAACATGAAATAAAAGCAAAGACATTACATGGTAAAGATAAAATTCAAAATCAGCAGACCCAGGTATTCCTCAAGCAGGAAAAAAAAAAGAAAGAAAGGATCCCAGGTGGAAAGTAAGGGATACATGAAGGTCATGATTTAATCATCACTGAAAGGACAGAAGGTGGAGGCCTGCATCAGAAGTGACACGGAGGGAAGGCAGGGAGAGTGGAAAGGCAGAGAGGAGGGCTGGCAGCTGGCATGCTGGGGGCCGAGTCAGTCGGAAAGCCCACCAGCGAAGGGCGCTGGGGACACCTGCGTGGACCACAGGAGAACGTCCGCTCTGGCTTCCGCAGAATGATGTGGGAGGGAGGCGCCAGCCCCAGGCTCACGGGAGCCCGAGTCTATCACGTCAGCTCATTGAATAATCCGCTTAGACAGCTCCGCTAAGTCCAGAGTGAGGTCTTTCAGGTAATTCCTTGCTCTAAAGCTGCATCGGCACAGACAGCATATTGTCAGGCACTATGGCAGGGATGCGAAGAGTGTTCTCCGGTCTGAAGGACATCCTCAGATCCCCCAAGTCACCGCCACCCCGCCCAGCAGCAGCTGATGGAGACCCCCGTGAGCAGAGGACAGCGTGACCTTGGAGGTCTGACCGCACCTGCACTCCTGGTTGCCTGGGCTCTTCCCCTGCAGCCGGGACAGACGGCACCTGGAGTCCACAGCGTGGAGTCCGTCACTGACCTCCAAGCTGGAGGCTGAGCTGTGAGGCCACCCCCCACCCACTGCCCACGCCAGGAAAGGGGGGATGTGTGCTCCCGAAAGAGAGCGGGGTCTGCTGATCCCTCCCCGCCGTGTCCTCTGCCCGCCGTTTGTCTCTGGACAACTTCAGTCAAAGAACAAGCTTCATCAGAGAAGTCAAAGAGTAAGTTTAAGCAGAAACAAAGGAAAACAGTCAAAGGAGACCAGGTAATAATGGAGCCATTAAGCCTAGTCAAGGACCTCCAGTTCCTCCTAAGGGCTGTAGGTAATATTCTGAGCCACATCCTGTGAGCTGTCTTACAGATTCTGAAACCCACACCAGGCAGACAGGTTAACTGCACAGTGACCAGACTGTAGCCACGACATAAGCTGCCACAACTCTGAGAACTGGCCTCAAAGAAATGGAAATAAACCAACTCTGGAACTGAAGATGTACTGTATCTGTGATGCTGGTCAGACCACCGATGGCCAACTGGAAGATGACTGTCAGAGCTGACTCCCTCACTCTGTAAAAGCTCTTACCCCCTGCTTGTCAGAGAGGGAGTTGGCCTTAGGACAGATGTCCGACCCCCCAACCCCCGCACAGCTGCAAGCATCTGAAATAAAGCAAACTTTCCTTTCCACCAACCCAGACTGTTCATTGGCTTTTGGGTGGTGAGCAGCCAGACCCTACCTTTCAGTAACACATACACCAGTGGGTCTCTATTACATCAGGGTCAGCAAGGTCATTTGCGGGTCATGAGCCACTTCACTTTTTACCTTCCTATATCTTCCATAATAAACATGGATTTCTTTCATGAAATTACGAAACAAATTATGCATAAAATTCAGCACAATAAGATGTGCCTACTTCACACTCAGATCTAATGCAAGTCCAATCAGAACTTGAAAAAAGTTATTTTTTATAGGAGATTTAACAAAACGATTTGAAATTTCACTTGGTAGAATAATAAATTAGAATATTAAAGAAGAACCTGAGAAAGAGTAATAAGAGAGAACTGGTTGATATAAAACATACCACAAAGCAGTAACAATTGAAACAATGTGGTCCTGACCCAAGAATAAAAGACTATGTCACAGAAGCAATAGATTGCCTAGAAATGACCAATAATATTACCTAAAACATTTGATTGAAAGACTCACTTTTAAATTAAACAGGGTTATTTAATAAATGATGTAATAACTAGCTGCAATTTAAAAATCAATTCAGAAACTTTCAGCTCAAAAAGTCAAATTCAGACAAAACTAAAATCTTAAGTATAAAATAATAAAATAAAAATAAAACCTAGGATTTCTCTGATGGTGCAGTGGATAAGAATCCACCCGCCAGTGCAGGGGACACAGGTTCAATCCCTGGTCTGGGAAGATTCCGTGCATTGGGGAGCAGCTAAGTCCATGTGTCAGAACTCCTGAAGCCTGAGAGCCTGGAGCCCGGGCTTCACAACAAGAGAAGCTTGACAATGAGAAGACCACTCTCGGCAACAAAGAGCAGGCGCCGCCCGCCGCAAGTAGAGAAAGTCCTCATGCAGAAACAAGACCCCGGGCAATCAAAACAAGGAAATAAATGAAGCCTAACTGAGCATCAAATGTGAAAACAGAGAATGCCATAAAGGAAAAGATGGAGAGACTTGATAAGCTAAAAAATTTGGATATAAAATAGCAAAAGCAAATTTAAAAAAAATAATCAAATGAGGTAGCAAAAAGCAACACAGGAAAACCAGCTGTAGAAATATCAAGTAGGTGGAATGATTGGAGAGAATGGAATTGTAGCATGCATATTATCATAAGTGACCAGTCCAGGTTCAACGCATAAATTTTCCTCTGTTCAAAAAAAAAAAAAAAAAGTAGGTTAATATAATAACCGTCCAAAAACGCTAATAGAATTCTTAACGAAAAACATTAAACCTCAATAAATAACTAGGCAAAGGATATGAACAGATTGCAGAACAAAAACTGCAGTTAGAAAATGAACGCAAACTATTTTCTCTTGCAGATAACTGAAAGAGTGGAAATGTAAACAAAATATGGCCACTTTTTGCCAATTAACAAAACCTTTTTTTTTTTTTTTAAAGATAATACTAAACGCTGGCAAGCGTGCAATAAAATTGGTAAAAACCCTTTTGGAAAGTAATTCAACAATATGTATCAAATTCCAGTAATCCCATTTCTGGGAATGTGTCCTAGGAAGTAATCCAAAATACAGAAGCCATATGCATGAAGACATTCATCACAATGTTATCTATAACAGAAAAAACTCAAGAGCAACCTAAGTACAAGAAACGAGAGAACCTCCTGGCAAGACCCCAGGTAGATTAACTCAGCCAATAAGAACGCTGGTGATGACAATTCTGTAGTGACATGGAAAACTGTCTGTGATAGACCAGAAAGTAAAAACTGTAGTACACAGAGGACGCTATGCCAGGGATGGGCTTCCCAGGGGGCACCAGTGGTAAAGAACCCTCCCACCAATGCAGGAGACATAAGAGATGTGGGTTCGATCCCTGGGTTGGGAAGATCCCCTGGAGGAGGGCATGGCAACCCACTCCAGTATTCTCGCCCGGGGAGTCCCCACGGACAGAGGAGCCCAGTGGGCTCCAGTCCACGAAGTCACAAAGAGCTGGACATGATTGAAGTGACTTTGCACGCACGCATAAGAAAGTAAAATATACACGTAAAACGATCTGCCTGAAACCAACAAGAAAAGAGAATTATGTGTACTTTGCTCACTCCTTTCAGGCTAGATACAGGATGGCATCATTCCTTGAATAATTACTGAATATAACACATTGAAAGCAAACACTATGCAGTTCTCCTGTGCCCTGGGAGGTGGAAAGCAGGCAGCTTGCCTTGTGGAGACTTCTATAATCTCCACGGTGAGAAGTCAGGTCAAGACCACAGAATGGGGTTCGGCCCCTGCTCCGGGCTTTGCTCGGACCTCGCTGGTTTGCTTGACTGCATGTCTGCTCCTTCCAACCACACTCTGACCTGCTCCTTCCAACAGTGACTGCCCGTGGCAGACAAGGAACCCAGCAGCTCCATCCAAGAGCGGGACGTGAAAGCACAGCTGGGAAAGGAAAACCAACGATTCATTATTCTGTGCAAAGAGCAAAACCCCAGTGCAGGGCTCCATGAGCAGAACTTGCAACTGGCATTCAGGGCATTTTGCTGAGCTAGGCCAAGGGCACCCTAGCCCAGCACAGCCCCAGCAAGGCTCCGGTCTTAGCCAGACATGACCCACAGAAGCACTGCGCTTCCAGCATGTTTTCAACTCACAGGACAACTCTCCTTGGGTGGAGAACCTTTCATATTTATCTGTTCTCACCTGGTAGGAGGAAAAAGGGTGGGGAAGTAGTTGGTAAACCCGAGTTACCCAGGCCCCCTTTGGCAGACACCCAGCATCATTCTGCAGAACGCTTTATTTTCTTTTTCTTCTTTTAAAGTCTGCCACTAAAAAATGACAAATGATTGTCACCCGAACAGAGCCTGCTCTCAGGACACTGGGTGACGCTGGAACAAGCTGAGGGGAGAAGGATATATAGCCAAGAGAATCTTGCTGCTGCTGAAGAAGCAAAGAAAGGAAGGATGAGGACAGGGAGAGACAGTGAGGCCCGGGGGAGCCTGGCGAGCCGCGGCGCCCGGGGACTCAGCGGCGGAACAGCAGCAAGATGCCAGAGGCGGGGAGGGGGCAGGAGAGCTGGCTGGGACCAGAGCAACACTGTGGTGGGGGCCTGCCGCCGCTTCCCTCAGGTGACCTCCCTAGGCCTGCGTGGTTTGCTTTTTTCCCTCCCCAGTTATGTTGCCCTCTGAGATTCCCAGTCTCCCCACAGACCCGCTGGTGAGCGGGTTTCCTGGTGTTTGGAAACTTCTTCTCCTTCACGACTCCCTCCCTGGGACAGGCCTCCATCCCTAACTCTTTTGTCTCTCTTTTTGTCTTTTATATTTTGTCCTACCTTCTTTCGAAGAGAACGGGCCGCCTTTCTGGGTGCCTGGCATCCTCTGCCAGCGTTCAGAAGTTGTTTTGTGGAAGCTGCTCAGCATTCAAATGATCTTTCGATGAATTTGTAGGGGAGAAAGCGGTCTCCCTGTCCTATTCCTCTGCCATCTTAGGACTTTCCCCTGTTTTCTGTTTCTATTCCTGGGCAGATCCCTAGCTGGCGGCGGCTGAAGCCTCAAGGTTTCTGAGCCCAAGTCCAGCCGAACCCAGCTGACACAGGCTTCCCTGCCCAGCCCCACGAGGGGGACGGCGGCCTGCATGCCTCAGGTTCACGGGAGCCCACCGGCCACGTCCAGGGGCCACAGAGCTCCGTGTCAGTCACATCTGCCTGTGCCTTTGTCCTGTCCTCCAGAGAAAGGGAGAAAAAGCAACTCAGCAGAGGGAAAAGGCCCCGAGGTCACCTGTACTAAACTCGAAGGTCCAGAAGCTTGGAGCCTTTCAGAAGATCTCTGTCTCTTTCTGCCTAGCATCCCAAGGAACATGGCGTCATCCCTAAAAGATGAAGTGACAGCAGTCTTTGCAGGCATGTGGGATTTTGCCATGCAAAGGAATCCGAATCACAGCTAACAAAGATGTTTTCCCGACTGCAAACACCAAACATCTCCACTTATTCTTCCAACAGGATCTTAGAAGCAAGTAGGCTTTGAAAACCATCTACCCGCTTAGAATGGGTGAAGTTTATCGAAGAGGCATTATACCACAATAATGCTGGTCAAATTAAAAACTCACTTAAAGAGGGACTGATTCTAACTCCTCTAAGACAATGACACTGCTGTACAGCAGCAGTTGACTATTTCCTCCTCGCACGAGGCGTAACTTTTTGGTTCCTCAAAGTGAAAGTGTGAAAGTGAAAGTGAAGTCGCTCAGTCGTGTCCGACTCCTAGTGACCCCATGGACTGCAGCCTACCAGGCTCCTCCGTCAGTGGGATTTTCCAGGCAAGAGTACTGGAGTGGGTTGCCATTGCCAAAGAAACCTGTAAATCTCTCCAGCCCCCTAAAATAAAATAACAAGGTTTAACCGCATCAAAACAGGAATCATGCTTATTTATCCACGTAAAACTTCACGTACTCTACCAACTCTCAAGATAACGTTGTCTTTGCTGAGTAAAAATCTTGTAACCACCAAAACAAATGAGTTTTTCCTGACGTTTTGGGAGGCTGGGGTGAATGTCATGATTTAATAAGAGTTCATAGGTACAGAAAAGGGTTAAGATGATTAAGAAGTTAGCTGACTGGAGACTAATTCAGCTGAGCCAAAGAGTCAGCTCACCTTGCCCTGAGCTGGAGACTCAGAGGAAGGGAAAACATTTCCATTGAGGATGCAACTAGCATGTAATTTGTATGAAAAGAACATTTTTGCTCAGTGCCCCCATAAACCTTGTACCAGAACCTCCTAGAACAGAATAGGTGTATAAATACATAGACATATCTCCCAGGGGCAGGAAGAAAAAAAAGAAAAGCGAACATTCGTGCTATCCCTACTATGTGCTGCAGGGTAATTAGTGAGCACCGACTGAGGGCCAGGCCTGTTACAGACCTTCGCCTTGCCCGCTTCGCTAGGCACAGTGAGAGCCTTCTCCTGCCACGGTCAAAGTGTCTTTGTTCTCTGCAGGAGCTAGGAATGTGTGTTCAGTGCGGTGGCAAGGGAGGAATGAGGGTGCAGAGGAAATTCAGGGCGCTAATCAGCTGACCTCAGAACCCGAGCTTGTCATCCAGGACTCCTGTGATGCGGCCTGAGCACCCTCTCCAAGGCCGCATCCTGCTGAACCCTGCAGGCCCCTCTGCTGGGCCATCTGGGGTCACCCACAGATCCCCTGACCCAGGTCCTGCAGGGCTGCATTCCCTCAAGCCACAGGAATCCTCCCCCGCTTCCTGGCAGAATCCTGCTCTCCCCATATAGATCAGTTCTCTGATCCCTCTGCTCAGGGATTTTCCTGAGCCCTTGTGAGAGGAACCTGTATGGACCCCACAGTACACGGCGTGTACCTCCATCCTGAGACCATTTCTTCCCTGTCCCAACGGTGTAGCCTTGGGAGTTTACACATCCGCCCTAGACTTCCCAGACAGAAGGAGGTAAGCATGGGGAACGGTGAGGGCCAGCTGAGCTGGGAGCTGCAATGTCTTCCCCAGTCTCCTCCCGACGTGGCACACCGCCTCTGGCCATAAGGCAGTCAGGGCCTTCATCCCTGTTCTCTAGCATCAGGGGTGGGGCCAGGGCCCCTCAAGGGTTAAAGCAGCATCTGCTCATCTGAATCAACTTGGTCCATTTGGATGTCAAAGCATCCTGTTCAAATAGGGACCCGATTCTTGAGATGAGGCTGCATGAGCCAGGGCTGGCCCCGGGAGTCTTCTGCAGGCCTCTGACTCCATCAGGCCCTCTGGGTCTCCTCCCCAGCAATGCCAGTGGGGCCCAGAGTCAGCAGGAACCCCGTCCCAGCTGGGCACCTGTCAGGAATGTCACACCTGCCACCTGATCCCAGGGACAGCACTGATCCCTGGTGTGTAATGAGACATGTGCTCCCTAAGCCCTTCTGGAATAATCTGTCCTTTTATGTGGCTCCCGCAGGGTCCAGAGCTGTCCTATTGCAAATTCTCCTAGCAAAGGCGGTCTCTGTGTCGCTAGCCAGGGGCTCACACACTCTAAATTCTGTATTATTCTCTCAAACAGGCCACAAAATTACCTGGGACCACGACGATTTGTTGTGCCATCGCTCAACAAGCTAATCCCCCTTTCTTGGTAACTTTCTACCAATTATGACGTTGGCAACGCCTCTCAGGAAAGCTGCAGCTCTATGAATCTGCTCCTTAAAGGACATTAAACAAATCCACTTTTCAATTTAAAAATAAAACTGTATCTGTGCGGCAAAGCCCAGTGGGGCTCCATGCTGGAAACACAGAGACAGTCTCCAGCAAAACCAAACAAGGAAGCCGGGGAAATTATTTAAAACAAACACTCCCTCGATGGAAATACATTGAAGTAAGGCCTTACTGTAAATTCCAACGGAGTAACTGGCTAAACTAAACAGTGTCAGGGCCTCACCAACCCAAGGAATAAAATAACGGACCGTGGAGCTGACCTGACCTTCATTTCCTCTGGACTATTTTATAAATGGAAAAGCTGAAAATATTCCTTAATTTTCCTAGCGTGGAGTGAAATTAAATGAAAGGGAGGGGAAAAAAGACAAACTTATCTTTCATTTTAAACCAATACAGATTATCAATGGCCATCTTAAGCCTCTCAATAGGTGCTGAAAAACCAGGGCATTTTGCATTAGTACTGTAAGCTGCTCGCTCACTTACCTGCACGTGAATTTGCCTCTGCAGTCACTGATCTATGCCCTGAATTCTCTGATGTCGAAGTGCCTGGCAAGAGGCTAAGTGTCTGCAAGAACAGTGAACAAAATGCCAGCTTTGTCCCCAGGAGTTGCCAAGGCCGAGTGAATCTCCAGTATTTGAGCCTTCAGTTTTTACAAGCATCTGAAAGCTGTCTGACTGCAAGGTGATGGGAAAGGGTGGTGATGATGCTGTGTGAAATGTGTGGTATTTTTCTCTGTGTTTTTAGAAGAAAAAAAAATCCTCTTAAAAAAAAAAAAAAAAAAACAGAGCTTCACTGCCAGAGCAGAGCATTTTACTCAAAGCACAAAAGTTTCTCACTTTTATAAAAATACAACATAAAAAATAAATGTTTTAAACCCCAAACATATTTCTTTTAACAAATGAGCGTGCTCTCAGAGTATGACGTCTAACTCAGTATTCAGGTCATGTTTCCACAACACCACTGATACGGAGATACTATGGAAAAGCCCCTGCTGTGACAAATGAGAGAGGATGGAGTGAAATGCACAACTTTGAATCTGATGGTCCTTCCAGGGCGGCCATGCTCTCAAGTGTAAGCACATGAGCCGCTCTTCCAACATAGCTGCAGTCTGCAGAAAGGGCATCAGGCTGAAGGACCTTCCTTCTTTCTGTGCTGGCTTCCAAAGCGCGTTGCCAGAAGGCTCTGCAGTGAGCACTAGCATATTTCTTGACTTGAATTCCAGCCACAGTTCTGTCCCCGACAGATCTTCTCCTTGATCAGACTTAGGCTCTTTTGAACTCTCTTCTCGGCTAAGCCCTGACCTGTGGGCTTCCGTATGCATCTCAGCATTTTCCACTTTTAGCAAGAACTGCCCCCACACCCTCAACAGCGGATCACCCTGGTCTGCCTTCAGCAGGAAACCTGTGCAGTCAGTTTAGGCCGGATCTCCCCTGTGTTGTTGCCCAGTCGTGTCCGACTCTTTTGCAACCCTATGGACTGTACCCCGCCAGGCTCCCCAGTCCACGGGATTTCCCAGGCAAGGATACTAGAGTGGGTAGCCATTCCCTTCTCCAGGGGCTCTTTCTGACCCCAGGGATAGAACTCATGTCTCCTGCAGTGACAGGCAGTTCTTTACCACTGGGCCACCAGGGAAGTCCAGAATCTCCTCTTCCATCTGATGTTTCTTTACAGTGATTTTACATCCACTGATTCCACTTTACACCTATGCTAAAAGGGCCCACTTTTTCTTGTTGTGTTTAGAGCAAGTTGAACCCAATTTCTCTCTGCCACTGAAAAAGCCCAGTGTGGTGGTCCCTACAGCCATTAGGATGGGCCTGAATAAAGTCTGCCATACCAATCTCTAACAGTGAAAGTGAGCGTCACTTAGTCATGTCCGACTGTTTGCGACCCCATGGACTATACAGTCCACGGAATTCTCCAGGCCAGAATCCTGGAGTAGATAGCTGTTCCCTTCTCCAGGGGATCTTCCCAACCCAGGGATTCAACCCAGGTCTCCTGAGCCACAAGGGAAGTCCAATGTCTAACAAGGGTCATGTTAGTCCAATGTCTAACAAGGTAATTTTTTAACACCGCAAACATTTATTTCACTGACAATGGGGCTGGAAGTTCTCTATCAAAACAATAAGGGAAAAAAACTGTTTATGCAAGCAATTACATTACTGGATAATCTCATGCCTTCCTCCCACTCATACCCCAAAGGGTAAAGAAGGTACAAAGGATGTAAACAATATAATAGGAGGTTAAACAACTAGAAAGTGAACTGTGGTGTCGGGCAAAGCTCGGCCTGAATCTGGTCCCCTCTGACTTGTTAGCCACATAACCTGGTGTGAACTGCTAAAACTTCAGCTCTCTCACCGGCAAAATAAGGACCATACGGTGGCCTTCTGTGGCGACTGAAAGGACTGCAAAGGATGTGAGGAAAGTGCAGCCCAGGCTAAAGGCGTGATAAATAAAGTGCTTTTGCTATGATCTTTATTATCCTTGATGGTAATTCCTGTACGATACACTTACAAGTCTAAGATTACAGTTGGGGCTTTTGAAGTTATTTCAAAGCATCACGAGTGCTATTTTATTGTGGAAAAAGTCAACTATATTGATTTATACCCCTTTGTAGAGGACACTACGTTGGAAAAGTGAAAGTGAAGTCACACAGTCGTGTCCGACTCTTTGTGACCCCATGGACTATAGCCTACCAGGCTCCTCTGTCCATGGGATTTTCCAGGCTATAGTACTAGAGTGGACTGTCATTTATTTCTCCAGGTGATCTTCCCAAGTCCGGGATCAAACCCGGGTCTCACACATTGTAGACAGACACTTTACCCGAAAAGCACTAACTAAATATAAAGCAGGAACAGCAGACTCATCAAATGATTTTTTTTGGGGGGGAACCCAGGTGTTCAGGGCACCCAGCAGATGCCCTGGGGGCACTGAGAGGTGGGTCTCGTGTTGGTGTCAGTCGGTTCACACTTAAGCATCCGATTGGGTACTTATTTTTGCTCCCATCATCTTGTAGGCAGCAGATTTAACCACTTGATCTGATCTCTTGCTTGTCATACAGAAGGAAACTTTTTGTTTGGTAAACAATGCTTAGAGCACCTCATCGGTTTGCTAACATCACTGATTACATGCTGACAAGAAACACATCCTTTGAAAGGGAAACAAAAGAACATTTTCTCCTCTCCTCTCTTTGCCTCCCCCTGCCCTGCCCACTCCCTGCTAGTCAGGCAGTCTGGGTGATGCTTTGCCACGTGATCGGTTAGCACGTGACCAGGTGCCACAAGAACTCTCTGTTACCACATGATCGGCGGTGCTTTACCACGTGAGCAGGTTCAGTACTCAGAGTTAGGAAAGAACATAAACTTTTTAAGTTAAATCAACCTTTTACAATTTTTTGAACTTACTTTCCTGGTACTCCCTAAAAGTGAAGTTGCTCAGTTGTGTCCGGCTCTTTGCGACCCCATGGACTGTAGCCTATCAGGCTCCCCCATCCATGGAATTTTCTAGGCAAGAGTACTGGAGTGGGTTGCCATTTCCTTCTCCAGGGAATCTTCCTGACCCAGGGATTGAACCCAGGTCTCCTGCATTGTGGGCAGACGCTTTACTGTCTGAGCCACCAGGGAATCCCTGGTACTCCCTAAACCTCATGCAATCTTCCCCCAGACTGGATAAGAGATATTTAGGAGAAAAGTGAGAACACAAAACCCTCTGGTCCATTGAATTCCAGTTCTGCTTCATTTACTATTTTTCTCTCAGAATATAATAAAATTTAATCTCATTTTCTAAAGATCTGAGAGCTTACCTGCCCATCATCTTTGAGAGGTTGGCAAAGAGGTAATCAGAAATGGTAAAGGCCAGTGATTGCGTAGTTGCCGAGACTGTGCTCAAAGTCTGATGATCTCTCTTTCGGGGAAGGACCATCACCATCTAGTTAGGTCTCTTTCTCCTAATGTACTCAGGTTTAAGAAACATCTACATGCACTATCCTTTAAACCCTATACCAACTGAGTAGGATGTAATTTTCACTTTTTTTAAGATTTTTATGTGGACCATTTTTAAAATCCTTATTGATTTTTATTACAATATTGCTTCTGTTTTACATTCTGTTTTTTGGCCATGAGGCATCTGGGATTGTAATTCCCTCACCAGGAATTGAACCTGCAGCCCCTGCATTGGAAACCAAAGTCTTAATCACTGAACCACCAGGCAAGCCCCTTGATTTTCATTTGAATAGAGATTTCCCCTCTCTAGCCTATACAGCAGTGACACTAGAGGTAACATTAAATGGCTCTCCTGCACTGTGATCACGCATACTCTACTGATAAGAACCAAGCACACACACGCCTGGCGTGTACACCCAGCTGTGTGTGTTCCCTACCCGGTTTATATCCACAAAACCTGCTATCATAACTGCTTGAATTACTTAAAATTTATACGAAATGAGAAAAATGTGACTTTGAAAAGAAAGTTGACTTTTATGTGACAATGAAGTCAAAGCTTTGGAAGGACTAGACGGCTGACTCACTTTAAAATCTGCTGTCAAATCAGATGGGTGTGAGAGAGCCTTGGAAATCCAGGAGAATTCAAATCACTGTGCCTCTGGTCTTGGATTTTTCAGTTTTAAGGGCATGAAAACTTGCTTATTGAAGATGCTTCATGCCAGAAAGACAATGTGAAGTGTTCATCAGTAGACTCATCTTAAAGTGGGCTTCCCTGGTGGCTCAGACAGTAAAGAATCTGTCTGCAATGTAGAAGACCTGGGTTTGATCCCTGGGTTGGGAAGATTCTCTGGAGAAGGGCATGGCAACTCACGCCAGTATTCTTGCCTGGAGAATCCCCATGGACAGAGGAGCCTGGTGGGCTGCAGTCCGTGGGGTCGCCAAGAGTAGGACATGAGCAACTATGCACAGCATCTTAATGTAAATAAAGTAAAAAAACATGGCAAATACTTCTAGATATTTCCAGATTAACCTTCTTTTCTAAAAGGGAAAGGGATTATGTTCCAATTGAAGTCCACTTCCGACTCTCAACATCAAGGCAGCTAAGATGGGAGCCCTTTCATCAAAGCTGCCCCAGCCAGCACTGGCATTTCCAGCTGGACCAGAAGGAGGAGACACGTCTATACGGACATCATCACTGAGAAGCATCGAGGCCATCAGCTCTCCGGGCTCCTTGCACCCTGACCTGCTGCTCGGCAGCAGCCAAAACACGCATCTCACACGACTGAGGAGCTAGGAAGGTGAAGTCAGCAACAGGAAAAGGCCCCTAACACTCAGCATGTGATTTCTAAAATCCCTCCAGGCATTTTGCAACCGAGCAGTGGAAGCATGCAACGGCCTCATGCAGACTCAAGAACAACTGGCATAATGCAGGAAGAATGTGATTCTCAAAATCCTTGCTGCCCCGAGATTTCCTGGGACTGATCAGAAAGCACCAAGCAGGACTGTATACTCTATGTCTCTAAACAAAACAGAGAAAGGATGGCAAGCCTCCAGCCTGGGGAGCATCATTTGGGACCTGAAATGTCCACTGCACCAGAGTGCATCCTGGGTCCCTGCTTTTTCATCCTTAAAGCCTGGGGGGAGGGGGAGATGGGGAGAGGGATAACACAAGATCACAGTCTTCAAAGAGAGAAGATGAAACACAGGGACGCCCAAACCCAGACATCAGAAAGCCCTTGAGTACAGAACAGTTGCCGAAAGGAAGGGGGCCCTGGAAACAAGTCCTCTCCAGGGGGCTCTGGTCCCTACTGGTACAGCAGACACCCCATCCCAGCCTCTCCAGGGACCATGCAGCCATGATGCAAAGATGCGGGAGGAAGCTGGGAGAAGGCTATTTAGAGAGACTAGAGGGTTTTGATGGCTAATGGGGTTTGCTGAAGCTTAAAAGACAAGATCCATCTAGAAATGTTCACAGAAGGGTGATTTTACATGAGTTATTTAAAGCAGTATATCGTGTTAGACTCATCTGCTTGTGAGGCCTCTCCTGGGCTTTATGTAAGAGGGCGGCGTGGACCACAAGGAGTCATCCATCTGCACCCGTGAGTGTGGATTAGCAGGAAAAGGGCTGAAGGGGAAAGCTTCACATGGACAGCACATGGACACAGGTGCACCATAGCCACTATTCTGAAAACCCCTTCTGATAATCTTGTTTTACTTTTTAGTGAGAAAAAAGCCATGCTGGAATGTTCCCATCGTCCAACCATCACGTCCATGCCTCTGCTGACATCTGTACTCAGTCTGTCCTCTCTCTTGACTTACAGCGCAATGTGTCTGGCTCCTATCAAAGGCCAGCCCCTGCCCTTCCAACCACCCCTCTACCCTGGACCCCACAGTTCTTACTGACTTCCTCCCCCAAGCCCAGCGCCACCCCTCACCTGTTTTTCTCTCCACTGGATGATTCCTATGTCAACAACAAACACGACATCCAACCCAACTGGCATCACCGTTTCCCCCAGACAGCAGTGTCTCACTGTGTCCTGACAGAGGGGCCTGGTCCGCAGGTCCACTCTCTCCAGGACCCCGCCCCCTGTCCCCTGCAGGCTGGCTTCCTCCTTGACAATTACGGGGATACCGTTCCAGTCAGCAGCAGCAGTGACCCCTGCATGGCCGATCGCTCTGGCCACATCTCGGTGACCTTACACATCCTCCCATCAGGATCCAACCTCGCTTTCCCGCCCCGGGTTCTCTCCTTTACTGATATTCCTTCCACTGCGAGTCCCCTGCATGCACGAGTGTCCTGCGGCTGCAGCCTGGTCTGCATCTCTTCTCCGGCCACACTCTCTCCCCTGGTGGCCTTGATTTTATCCTATGAACGCTTGGGGCCACCCCGCTGTATCTCCAAACCAACCCTTCCTTGGGAGTTCCAGCCTGCATTTTGACCCCTAATAGCAGCTTCTCTCTCTGGCTGTCTCCCAGACATCTCATCACTAACCAGGCCGTGCATTCTCCACGGGGCACTGTCTCCCCTTGGGGGTGAAAATTGGTTCTCGGGGTGGGTGTAGAACATTTTAGACATTACACTGGCCCTTGGCCCTCCATGCAGGTCCCACCCTCCTTCTTAGCACATCATGTCTCTTGTTAATTAAACTTAAATCTAATCTAATCCTTCTCCTTAGGAGGGTGATAATGGGGAAAAACGGCTGAGAAACACTGAAGGAGCCAAAACAGAGCTCCGCCCAAACCTGATTTTCCATCTTGTTAAGATTTCCACTTAGCCATTTTGGTTCAAGCCAAACATCTAAGACTTCCCTTGATTCCCCATTTTCCTTCCCTCCCTACACACAGTTCACCACAGGCCCACTGGATCCCGCCTCCAAATCACGTCTGAAATCGCCATCCCTCTTTCTCTCCCTGGAGACCATCTGAGCCTGGGTCACAGCATCTCTTGCTCAGATTTTTCCAGAGGCACCTAATGGGCCTTCCAATTGGCCCAGCTCCCTCTTTCTCTAGACTTTCAGCAAAGCAACCCAAACAGCCTTGTAAAAACAAATGTCACTGACGCCATTTGTCTAATTTGACGTTTCCAGCAGCTTTCCATCTCAAATCTCTGACAGGACAGCATGACCGGGCTTCTTTCTGCTCCTCCTCTCCTGCATCCGTACCCACCCCAGAGGAGGGTGGGAGAGCTGAGTTGCTCCATAGCACATGGGATCTTCCCGGACCAGGGATCGAACCCACGTCTCCTGCATTGGCAGGCGGATTCTTTACCACTGAGCCACCAGGGAAGCCCTGGGTCACTGTTTTTAATTAGACTTCATGTGATTCAGATTTCACTACTTTTCTCCCCATGTCCGTTTACTGCCTCCGGGTTCCCAGCCAGGGTACGACATTATTTATAGTCTCTTCCTATCTCTCTGGGTCCCTCTTGGCTGTGACAGTTTCCCAGACTTTTCTTGATTCTTGATGACCTTGACAGGAGCACTTGTCAAGTATTTTGTAGAAAGTCTCGCAACTGGAGACGGTCTGAAGCTTTCCTCATGGGGAGATTTAGCTGTACTCACGTGCTTGACCCTTTGCTTCCTGCCTACCTCTCCCAAAGCTCTGGGCCCCAGATGCCCTTGAACTGCGATGCCCGAAACGCCTTCAGCTCTTGGAGACTGAATCAACTCTGCCTCGCTCACCGTGTGTCCCCAGAGCCAGAACAATGCCCATCCCACAGCAAACGATCAATACCTCTGCACTGACACGTGGGCAAGGAGGCACACACCCCACAATCGAAGCCACGCGGCACGTTCTCACGCTTTCACAGGATCGAGCGAAATCCTGCGTTTCATGCTGGGTTAAAGATCTCCACATGTAGTTAAGACACAACCCCGTCTTCAGTCTATTTGCAGCGTCTTCCCTCTTATCTCAGTGGGAGCAGTGCACTGTTTGGAAAAGTCTTCCTTCTTAGAGGCACTCAATTCTTCCCCTGTTCCCTGGCGTTGCTTCTTGTTTTTTCTTATATTGAAAGATGGGCTTCCCAGGCGGCACTAGTGGTAAAGAACCTGCCTCCCAATGCAGGAGACATAAGAAACCTGGATTCGATTCCTAGGTTGGAAAGATCCTCTGGAGGAGAGCATGGCAACCCGCTCCAGTATTCTTGCCTGGAGAAACCCATGGACAGAGGAGCCTGGTGGGCTACAGTCCACAGCATCACAAAGAGTCAGACACGACTGAAGTGACTTAGCATTCTGCATGTGTATTCAAAGATCGTGTGTTTCTATTGCAGGCCAGATCTTGGCTTTACAGTATCTTCTGGAATTCTCCTGGCAAGTCAATATTGTGTCCAGTTCCGGAATGAGGAAGCGGCAACTCCATGAATTAATGAAGTCATCCAAGGCTGATTTTTTGTTTTGTTTTTTAATTAATTTTTATTTTGGCTGTGCTGGTCTTCATTGTGGCACACAGGCTTCCTCGAGTTGCAGCTCACGGGCTCTAAAGCGCATGGGCTCAGAAGTTGTGGCGCCTCGGCTCACTGGCCCTGCAGCATGTGGGATGTCAGGGCCCTGACCAGAGACTGAATCCGTGTCCTGTGCATTGGAAGGTGGATTCTTAACCACTAGACTGTGCAGTTTCTACATGAAGGAACTCAGGCTTGAAGCTACAGCCTGAGCCTTGGGTCAGGCGCTGCACAGCCTTGGGGATCATCCATGCCTCCTGGCTTCGCCTCCTGGAGCAGGCCCGTCACGGGGAGCAGCCACAGTGTTCACTAGGACGGACGTCCCTCCATGCCTCTGATGGAGGGGACTGCCAAAACGTGAAGGAAAATGTCACGTGGGCAGCCAGGGGAGGGATGACGGCAATGAGAGCTGGGACCTCAGCAAGTGCTGGGGTAAGAAGGCGGGGATGTCAAGTACTGGGGTAAGAACGTGAGGGATGTCAAGAATATGCGGGCAGAACTGGGCTGAGAGAGGCGAGCGATGACGAGGAAGAAGGGACACAGGTCAGGAGGAGGGCGACCCGACGCCCGTCGCTCACGGGAGGAAAAACAGAGACAGCTCAGGTCGCTTACAGAGGCATCCCTTTTGCAAATACAGATGGCCAAACTGTAAAGTCTGGGAAATGGCAAACTTTAAAGCCCTGTTCTATTTTCATCCCTTTGTCTAGGACTTCCAGAAGACCAGAGGCATCCTTAGATATCCGCCCCTTCATCTCCACGTCCACTGAATCACAGTTGCAGCTCTGAGCTAGGGGGCTGGGCTGAAGGTGGGAGAGGACCTGTCCTTGAATAACTCAGCTTTGAAGCTGAGATGGGTATTTCAAGACGATGAACCTGGAAATTCAAAGGGAATCACTTGAAAGAAATAAGGACCGGAATAGTTGCCATGCAGCAGCGTGGCAGAAAAGGATCCCCTTGTCTAAACCAGATACAGTCCATGTGCAGATTGCCCCATAAAAGGACGCGAAGGTGGTCTCTGCTGCCCACGGGGGTGCAGCAAGCCCCCACGCGCTCCCCAAAGCATCCATAGCCAAGAGTGGAAACAAACTATTCCCTCTTGGGAGCGGCAGCTTCACAAAGGATCTAACGGACAGCGTGGTGCTTGCTCATGCTCCTTTCATCACAGGGACGCCTCATGAGCGTGGATGCAGAACCTGTCCTTGGTTCCCAAGCCACATTCCTACCTCGGGCGGTGCCTAGCCCTGGGAATACGTGATCTTGAACTGTCTCTCAGAGAACAAATTTGAAAATCCCATCAAATAAAAATAGTTCCTCTAGAATCTGAACTCAAGAATGCTCACTAACCTCAAGGCAATCGCTATGAAATCAGCCTCTAATTTGGTTGTCGCAGTCATGGCCAGTGATCTTTCATGGTCAGGCCAGCACGTAGCTGACCATAGGCAGCTATGAGGCTACCAGATTCCTCTTCCTCTTCCTCAAGCCCAGAGCTCTGAGAGCCACCCTGGCCCCCAGCCCTAGCAGGCTCACCAGGCTGCGACCCTGGGCACACTCGCTCAAAGGGTGGGTGTCTACTGGAACTCAGCACTTTGATGCGGACGATCACAGCTCCTCTGCTAAGGAGCCTTTGTGTGGCCCCAGGAGACCCTGTCACTTTCCTCCAAGAGAGGTTTGTGGATCCAACACCTCACAGATCTGTAAAGGGTAAACAGGAGTCAACTCTGAGGGCGATTTTCTTTTCAAAGCTGCACAGGAAGACAAAGGGTGCTGGCCAGTGACAAGCCCCAGGCTTGCAACACAGACAGCAAGCTCTCTTCGGAGGGCGGGAGCTTAGCATCTCTGCAACTTCCATTGTCTGGGGTGGCAGTGAACTCCGGTTTAAGGGCACCAACACTGCCAGGCCAAGAGGCTTGAGCAGTCAGAGCAGATGGGCTTCATTCCACAGGAAGCCCACGCACCGCAAGGAATCAGAGAACAGCTTCCTGGAACCTTAAGGGGACACAGAGCAGGGATGGATGACCCCCTTGCCCCGGCTGCCAGGAGCAGTCTAGACCAAAAGGAAGGCCGATTCCCCTCTGAGGTCAGGGAAGTGGGTGGGTATGCACTGCACTTCACGTGGGAGGTTATCCCAGCCACCCAGCAGGTTGGGGTCTGGGCTCTCTCAGGACAGGACACACTGCATCACAAAATCCTGCCTCCTGCACACCCCACTGAGATTTATCTCCATCCACTGAGCAGGACGCATGGCAGAGAGCCCGATGCAGACAGCTTGTCTGCTGCCCCACCCAACAGGGGAGAGAGAGAGAAGGGGCCCGAACCATCATAACTGCTCCCAAAGCCCTACCCTCGCATCTCCCTAGTTTAGTGATGACCATCCAATAATACTCATCACGCAGATGGCGAGGACAGGCCCTCTGGCAGCGGTGGAGGGCGATTCTTTGCCGGGCGCTGGCACAAGCATCATGAATCCTTCCAGGAGACTGCTAGTCCACAGAGGACCAGGGGAAGCAAACCAGCGGCCCCGAGCTCCATCTGACAGGCAGGGGTATGTTTGAACCAGGGTCTGTCTGACTCTACAGTCATCATACTTCTCCATCTGCAAAGGGATCTCTTACCTGACACGACCCCAGTGACCTTGACAACAACATCACAGAACTGGAATTCACTTTTCTATCTTTTCGAAATCCCTGGTGGCTCAGACGGTAAAGCGTCTGCTCGCAATGTGGGAGACCTGGGTTCAATCCCTGGGTCGGGAAGATCCCCTGGAGAAGGAAATGGCAACCCACTCCAGTACTCTTGCCTGGAGAATACCATGGATGGGTGAGCCTGGTGGGCTGCAGTCCTTGGGGTCACAAAGAGTCAGACACAGCTAAGCGACTTCACTTTCACTTTCCTTTCTGTCCTTTCACCTAGGTGATCGTGAGTAACACAGACAGAAGGCTTGTGCCACTTTTAGCATGTGACATTGAGAACATGTTTGGTGATGGAAAACTAACAAAAGCAACCGCAGTCTCACCTCTAACGACAGCGGTAAGAAACGTCCTTAGAAATTAACATCAGGGAAACACGGGCTTCCCCTGGAGAAAGCAGGAGTTCCCTTCAGATCAGACTCCAAGGATGGTGACATCCATACTGCCGCTCAGTTGCCTGGGTACCTGGTGGCTCAGACAAAAGAATCTGCCTTCAGTGCAGGAGACCTGGGTTTGATCCCCAGGTTGGGAAGATTCCATGGAGACGGGAATGGCTACCCACTCCAATAATCTTGCCTAGAGAATTCCACGGGCTACAATACATGAGTTGAAAAGAGTTGGACACAACTAAGTGACTAACACACACACACACATACATATATAATATGAGCATACATATATTTGTTCATGTATATGACACATATATTCATCCATCTTTGTTTTCGAGTGTCATTATATATATGGTTTCTTTAAACTGAAAAATCATTCACATTCACCATATAGGCAGACTATCAATAATAAGCAGGATGTTTGCCTTCTCTCCCCTTTTTCTTGGTATGAGAGACTCACTTCATAATGCACTGGATATTGGGGAGCTTAGTTCCAGCAGAGAACACCCAAGCACTTGACAAATATTGCTCAGAAATGCCAGGCCCCCATAAATCACAACAGGCAAACCATGGTTACCTCCAAAAATGTCTCACAAAAGGGGATTACTCTATTCTCTCTACAACAAGCTTAATTTGTGGGTTTAATATAAAAAATAAACAAACCTCTCCAATATGTGGCTGGCTTCACATACTCCATTTCCAAATCGTCTGCAGGTTAATGGCTAATTAGAAAACACCCTGCACACAGTACATTGCGGGATCAGATGGGAATGAGATGGCCGTTTGCTTTAGTGGAGCGATAACATTCAGCCTGAAGAATCCAATCAGACTCCTGACCCTTAATCCCGGGGATGTTGGGGAAATCAGAAAGGCAGCCAGCTCCTGCGTGGCAGGGAAGGGGGAACTCCTGAGGGAGAGCGGAGCTGTCCCCTGCCTCCCAGCTGCCTAGCCCTGCACAGCCAGGACAGAGGAGGAATCATGAAACAGGTGTGCAGGATAAAGGGGTAGAAAGGTCCCCGGGGTGAAGGCACCATGAGAGGTGTCGACGATTCCTGCCTGCATGCTCAGTCGCTCAGTTGTGTCTGACTCTCTGAGACTCCATGAACTGCAGCCCACTAGGCCTCTTTGCCCATGGAATTTTCCAGGCAAGAATACTGGAATGGGCTGCCATTTCCTCCTTCAGGGGACCTTCCTGACCCAAGGGTCGAGCCTACGCCTTCTGAGTCTCCTGCACTGGCAGCTTTGACCAGCTGGGCAGTCAGGGAGGCCCACGGATGGTTCAGCCTTCATCAAAGGAGCCAAGGCCTACAAACCTCCCCCCACCAATGCTTTCAACACATACAACCTCCCCGCCACATTGCCAGTGAGGAATTCAACCAGAGAACTTCAGATCTTCTGGCTCGTGCATGAAACCTCACTGAGTGTTTTCCCCTGAACACAATGAATCAAGAGAGAATACAGGCTGCCGTGTATCATCAGAGGAAAAGAGAGGTGGGGGCCCCCTGACCACTTCCAAACCTCTGCATCCCCAGCAGCCCCATGTTAGGGATGCAACGGCCACAGGTCAGAAAACAATGGGGGACAGATCATTTCTGCCTATGAAAAATGTACTGAACACTGAGAAAAGCGCCAAGTGCTAAAAAGCTACCCTTTCATCAGATGGCTGGAGTCCTCCAGGGTGGTAAATATTTATATTCACAAATTTCAACAGTTAGTGCTTCATATCCCTTCTAAGATCCTGTGTACCCAAGACACGGAGTCAACGGCCACTGGGTCTTGAGCAAGGAGCAGGGCGTCTCTGATACAGCAATGGGGAAAGAGGCTGTGGGGTGCGGGGGCTTTTGTTTTGGAGCCATTAGAATCCACTGAACTGAAAAGAGCAGGGCTGTCAGAGTTCATTCTCTTCCTAAATCAACCACACTGTAGAATCACACAAAATATTTCACTTTACAATATAATTTGTATTTTCAATTTTCTTGCAGCTGTGGGAATTTGACAGGTACAGTATTAAGTAAAAACCCTCCTCTGAAGTCTCGCTGGAAAGGTTAAGAAGAAACAGCAAGCTCCAGCAGACAGCAAGCAACCCCCTGCAGCTGCCTGACCTGCAGTCAGCGGCTGGCTCAGTACAAACGCAGGTCTCCTGTGCACAATTTTATGATACGTTGAGAACAAATTTCAATTAAGGAAATTCACTAGTTAATAGAGCCTCAGAAGAATAAGAGGCTTCATTTGTTTATTGCATACCTGCCTCTGGAGTTATTTATTTATTTGTGGACCTAAAAATAACAAGGGGAACTGCGTTGCATTCCTGGAAAAGAACCACTGTGGAGTATGTCATGTGTTTTATCAGCTGACCTTGTAATAACATGTCCTACTGACATTCATTCTTTTCAGTCAGGCAGTTAGTCACTGTCCGTTCAGCACCTACTGTGTGTTGGACAGCGACATTGAGCTCAGCATCTTGGAGAAGATAAGTGATTTCCCCAACAGAGCATCCAAGAGTCCTGCACAAATGCACACGATTCCATGAAAACATATCCCATGACACATGAAAGCATCTTATACAAACGAAAATGTATAGAAGCCGTCATAGTCCTAACATTTCGAGTCTATGGAGAAATTATATTAAAAATATTATCATTTCTTTATAGACCTACAAATGTACTACATATGTGGGTTTTTTTTAAAAGTATTCCACTGTCAAGCTGAAGATGGAGTCAAAATATTACTCAACTTTATTTCCGATCCTGTGTCTGGAAAAGAAGAGGAGCTTGACACATAATGATGTCATGCCATGTTCAATCTTCAAGATGATTTCATGTCAAAAACGGCATTTCATGGAGCTTCCATATAGGAAAAACACTAAGCCTCACTATCTGTAGGGCCACCATGCTTGTTACAACAGATTGACCAGCAGGAAGTCCACTGAGTTTCTTTCTGCAAGAATCCTCCGAGGCTTTTAAATTTTATTCATTTATTCATTTTTGGTGGCTGTGCTGGCTCTTGCAGTGGGCAGGCTTTTCTAGTTGTGGCTTGAGGGCTTAGAGGCCCTGCAGTATGTGGGATCTTAGTTCTCCAACGAGGGATTGAACCTGTGTCCCCTGCATTGGAAAGAGGATTCTTAACCACTGGACCACCAGGGAAGTCACCTCAAAATCTTTTAAGAAATTTTTTCAAAAAAAATTTTAATGTCAACCAACAAAAGCTACTATTCAGTTGGATGGGGGGCAGAAGTCACTAAGAAAAAAATAACTGCAACACACATCCCTGAAACAAGGTTCAAGGATGTATGGATAAAGATGTGGTGTTTATTACAAAAGAATGTTACTCGGCCATGAGATAGGAGGAAATCCTGTCACTTGTGACAACATGGATGGACTTGAGGGCATTATGCTATGTGGAATAAGTCAGAAAAACAAACACTGGATGATCTCATATGTATGCAGAATCTAAAACAAAAACTGTAACTCCCCCATAAGAGGCGCTCACTAATATTTTACACCTATATCATGTTCCAGGCACCAGGGAGGACAGCCCTGGGATCTACATTCTTATCAGTGTGATTCCAACACCAGCCTTACTCTCCTCATCATGTGGGCCACGCCCACAGGGATCTGCTGTGAAGCCGGAGCACCTTGCAGGGCATCTCTGGGAAAACTGCCTTCAATCTTCACCCTATACAGGAAAGCTCAGCCCTGGCAACATTAGCAGACAGCTACCATTATTTATGTTAACGACTCCTGTCTTCACTGGGGTCATGACGCAGAGAAGGGTGTCTCCCTGAGAGAAGCAGAAATAAGAAGAAGGTCACTGAAATGGATCACACGTTTCTATTCTTTACTTAACATTGCTGAGACTCAGTTTGTTCATCCATAAAATGGGGATAAAACTGACATTTCCCGGGGATAATTCTTTGCAGTAGGTGACTCTAATGTACATGAAAGGATGTTTAGCAGCATCACTGGATTCTACCCACAAGGTGTCAACAGTCCCCACTGTCATAACAAAATTGTTGTCGAATATCCTCTAGGAGGCAAAATCGCCCCTGGCTGACAACCACAAACAGATATCAAACACAATGTTGGCCACAGGCAAGCAGTCAATTACCATGGGCTTCCACCTCCACACATTCCAGACTTAAAAGGATGATACTAGAGGGTCTCACATTGCATGCAGTCTCTCTTCTAAGTCCTGGCAACATCAGAGGTAAAAACTGAGGATGGAAAGATCTGGGATGTGACCTTAATGAAATGTATTTCCTCCATGAGAGCTGGACCATAAAGAAGGCTGAGCACTGGAGAATGGATGCTTTCACACTGTGGTGCTAAAGAAGACTCTCGAGAGTCCCTTGGACTGCAAGGAGATCCAACCAGTCAATCTTAAAGGAAATCAGTCCTGAGTATTCATTGGAAGGACTGATGCTGAAGCTGAAGCCCAGTACTTTGGCCACCTGATGCGAAGAGCCGACTCACTGGAAAAGGCCTTGATGCTGGGAAAGATTGAAGGCAGCAGGAGAAGGGGAAAGCAGAGGATGAGATGGTTGGACGGCATCACCTACTCAAGGGCCATAGATTAGAGCAAACTCTGGGAGATGGTGGAGAACACAGTAGCCTGGCATGCTGCAGACCATGGGGTCAGAGAGTCAGACACAACTCAGGGACTGAACAACAGCATTTCCTGCTTTTTGTTTTGCAAGGAGAGCAGTCTCATGCATCAGATAAAGAGGGTAGTTGGCTTCATTCCTGCTAAAGTTAAGTGCATCCTCCAGCATTAAGTGTCTGCAGGGCGGCTTTGTCGACACCAGCCATGAGCTCATGGCAAGGTGTGCGCCGTCTCAGAGAATCCTTACACCGATTTTGCCCTTTCAAAACTTTCTTCTAATGCAACCTTCCCTAAATAAGAGCCCTGGCTAAGAGTGCTTCATCACTGCCATTCCTTGGAGAGTACTCTGATTTTTCATCTCAGGATTAAATAAAGAGGCAGTTTGAAAAGCTGGTATAAAATATCTATGCCGCATGCAATAAATTGGTTATAAAAAACCAGGTAAAATCTGGAATTATCTGTTTTAATTTTAGGCCAAGTTTAATTATTAAGAAAAAGTAGGCATGCCAGGGAATGAAATTTATGAAAATGTCATGAAGGATAAACAGAACTCAAAAGCACCCCGCACGTGGGCACCTTTCCTGCTGGGGGACGCACAGACCCGTTCCCAGAACTCAGTCAAGAGCGGTCGTTGAATCCTGGTGCGCCACCACAGCCACCTCTGCCCCGGAAAAAGATCTCAAGTGTTTCTCGGTGAAACCGGCCAGAAAGGTGCTCAGCCGTAGTCCAGGTGAGCCCAGCTCCAGATGCAGGCCTGGGTCTCAGCACCTGCAAACTGGGATCTGAGCTGCAAAACATCTCTGCTTTAGGCCGATTTTCTGGGAGAGGACCAGGAGTCCCAAGGGGTGCCAGTGGAAAAGAACCTGCCTGCCAGTGCTAGAGATGGAAGAGACGGGCGTTCAGCCCCGGGGTCGGGAAGCTCCCCTGGAGGAGGGCACGGCAGCCCACTCCGTATTCTTGCCTGCAGAATCCCATGCACAGAGGAGCCTGGTGGGCTAGTCCACGGGGTCACAAAGAGTCGGACACGACTGAAATGACTCAGCACGTCTGCACACGTTGGGAGAGGATTAAGGTTGCCAGAGTGATATTATGAAGTGTGTGAGCTAAATAAAATGCCGGCATGCTGAGCTCTTGGGAAATTTTCATTCCAGAATGCTTTCATTATACTGACTTTAAATTCCCGTTTCTTCACTCAAAAACAATACATAATAGTCTTCCTTTTGGTCCTTAGCTAGTGGTATTGTGACAGAGTTTCTGTCAGCTACTGCATACTGTTTCCAAGGGAGAAATGATACTTAGGTGTGCTTAAAATCTTCAAGGCAACAGATACACTAAACCTCAAAAGGAACCCCAGTCATTTCCAAATAATAAGTTACAAACATCAACTAAAAGCCTCCGGCAAAGAAAGGAAAAAAGATATTGAGAAGAAATGATTCAAGAATCTCTTGAGCCCCAATGCTTGATACCCTCGCTTTGAATCTGCACAAAGATTTCATCTCCACGCCATTTCATGGGAGAAGCGTTTCCTGGAAGGAGACAGAGCTGGAAACAAAACACACTGCACTCCCAGAGCAGCCCATCTTCTGGCTGGGGCTAGTGCTATGGCCCTCGAGGCAGGCCCCCAGAGAGCGCGGACCCCCACCTCCCTCCCTCTCTGAGGCAAATGGTACATCTTCTCCGATTCAAGCCCAAGGTACAGAGCTGGCAAGGACTAAAATTATTCCACGGCAATGCAACCAAATAATATGATACCTGCAAACAATCTACCCTGCGAATTTGCCTGCTGAGCATTTTCACAACTCATCCCTAAGAAACCCGGCATCTCAGAGGTGGAATCCCCAAGTCTTACTGATCTCTCCTGCCCCAACTTCACACCAGATTAATTTTGGCAGACTTATCCACGAGCTTGCCTTCCCGGAGGTAGACACATCTGATGGAGACCATTTATCAGTGGGGGAAAATGCAAGTTTTCAAGGAGGGAAATAGCTAGATTGCAAGAACATGTATGGAGGGCTTCGTTGGTGGCTCAGTGGTAAAGAGTCCGACTGCCAGTGCAGGAGCAATGAGTTCAGTCCCTGATCCGGGACAATCTCGCAGGCCTCAGAGCAGCTAAGCCTGTGCGCCACAGCTGTTGAGCCTGTGCGCTAGAACCCGGGAGTTGCGATAGCTGAGCCCACGCCCCCAGAGCCTGGGCACCACAAGGGGAGAAGCCGCCACAGGAGCAGCCCACACACCGGACCAAAGGGAAGACCCCTCACCGCAGCTAGAGAAAAGCCCGTGCAGCAAGGAAGACCGAGCACAGCCATAAATAAGTAAGATTATATAAAAAAGCATATGAGGAAAACTGACCCAAAGAAAGGAGCCATACGCCATTCTAAGTGTGTAAATATGTACCGCATACATTAGGTTGGTGGAAACATAAAGCAGTGTGTTGATGGGTTGAGCAAAACACTCCTTGGTCCAAAAATGCTGGACTCACAGGTGTGGGAAGGAGGAGTAGAAAGGAGCCAAGACAATCAGACAGAGGGAATCTAGAACCCAACCGTGGGCCCGTTATGCTAGACTGTTCTGCCTCCATGTTGCCATGACCCAAAATCAAGTGAAACTCAGACACCACGTGAAATCAACAGCAATGTGATCTCATAAATTCCACGGTGGGAGAAATTACAGTGTTTTGTTTTTAAAGTCTTTATTGAATTTGTTACAATATTGTTTCTGTTTTATGCTTCGGCTTTTTGACCCCCAAGGCATGTGGATTCAGTTCCCCAACCAGGGATTGAACCGGCACCCCTTGCAGTAGAAAGGTGAACCCCTGGACCACCAGAGAAGCTTTGATATTTCAGTGTTTGAAAGTACAAATATAAGATGAAAACCTGACTTCAGGTAAAGTCAAACTAGACAATAATTTTGATTGGTTGGTCTCCAGTATTTGCATGGTCAACAACCTGCCAAGACTAAACTGGGGTAGCTCAGAAAATCCACCACATTCAAGAAGCTTTAGGACAGGTCCAATGATGACCAAATGCTCTTAAGGGTCAGCGTGCTGACCCATAACATCTCAGGCATATCAAAACTGAAATATTAATGCCCTCCATTTCCTATGGGCACAATTTTGAGTTCTCAACTGATTCCTTTATGGTGATATTCTCCTGCTCAATATGTTATACATGTGAGGATCTTCACCATAAATTGCCAGTCTTCCCTGACAAACTGCAAGGATCTTTTTTATCACCCAGTGAGAATTTTGCAACCCATTCTATTTTCTTTCGTGCTTCATCTCCCAGGCAGCTTCAAGCATTCTGGATTCTAAAAAGTTTCCAGTTTTCTCTATCATTTTCCCTGTTCTATTTTATATCCACAGTCTCTGAATCCTTACCTGCAAAATATACCAAGGTATTTATGAATGTACACAGGATATTAAATCACAAATTCTAAACATAAGCTCCTTTAGGCCCCAGCTGAACACGGACAAAGTCAAGAAGAATGAGACACGAAACCTACACCAACAGAGAAGGACCCCGGAAAACACTGATAATCACAGCTGCAAACAATGAGCGTTCTGAGGAAGTAAACGTGATTGTTTAATTTATTTTTCATCCTAAGAGAAGAGGACCTGGTGAGAAGCTGAATCAAGGTAGCTGAATTTTAAAAAGCCTGCTGCAAGTTTGAATGGTGGGCAGATGTAAGAAAGGTTTTATTTCCACATAAACAAGAAAGTCTAATTCTAAAAACCTGAAAATTACACCCAATCCTGCCTCTGTTTTCACCCCATGGTACACGGTAGAGATGCCCATCACAGGTAAATAAATGCAGTTGATAACAAATGCTCCTTCAAGGCGAAAAAGAAACTCAGTCAAACCAACAGACTCATCTCCTACCAGGTCACTCCTCTGCCTTAGAAATCTAGTCTGGGGGACTTCCCTGGCAGGTACAGTGGCTAAAATCTGTGCTTCCATTGCAAGAGGCATGGGTTCGATCCCTGGTTGGGGAGATAAGACCCTGCAGTACAGCCAGAAAAAAAACAGTGTAAACAATCTACTCAGGATTATTAGTCCACAAACGCTACTGGGATGATGTCAAGCTCTGAGACCAAAAGAAAGCCACAGAAATGCATCCAAGAGGTTGCATTCATGTTAACAATCAGAGAGAACTCTAACAAAGCCACAGCATAATTCTTCACCATGAGACCAGGCGACATACTCTGCAAAGTATAAACCTGAAAATTCCAGCTGATCCAAGTTCAAGAGTGGCAGACAGCACTTACAGGCCGACAGTGAAGGTCTAGGCTTCCAATACCACCTGAGATCTTAAATAAAAACTTAGCGTCTGCTTCCCTCCGGGCAGATTAACTAGCACTTCTGCATGCTAACACACAAGCACACATCTCCTGTATCTGAACTGTGCTTCTCTTAAATGTCATCTCACCATCTGGCTCCCGTATATCCTAGAGCAGAGTTATAATGTCAGGCCGTCACCAATCACTTGATATCTTGAATACAGCAGTTGAGTGACTACTGTCCTTTGGGATATTCATTATATCCTATAAATTTGATTCTTGATTTACAAGCTGTGGCCCCAAAACTAATGAACGCTGCTTTTAATTACATTTTACAAGCCCCATGGACTGAAGAACAGTCTATTTGCAGAGGCAAAGCTGAACAAGCACACGAATATTTAAGGGACCATAGAGGCTGGTTCTGTTAGTTTCTGAGTCGTAGGTGGTAAAGCTGCATGTCCAGCTGTGCTGTTAAAACTTAAATACGGACTCCGGAAGCTGCTGGGAATAACTGTTTATCCCAAGGAGGCAAGGAAGTCTGTGATGCCTGCTAGGAAGAGAGGAGCAGGCAAGTCTGGCAACATGTAAGATAACAAGCTCTTACGTTATAGGAATTTGTTGTTTAGTCACGAAGTCGTGTCCCACTCTGCAGCCTCAGGGACCGCAGCACGCCAGGCTTCCCTGTCCTTCACTGTCTCCCGGAGTTTGCTCAAACGTATGTCCACTGAGTCAGTGATGCCATCTAATCACCTCATCCTCTGCTGCCCCCTTTCCTCTTGCCCTCAACCTTTCCCAGCATCAGTGTCTTTTCCAAAGAGTGGGCTCTTCGCATCAGGTGGCCAAAGTATTGGAGCTGCAGCATCAGTCCTTCCAATAAATCTTCAGATCATGAACTCCTCATTACAGGAATAAAAAGGGGTAAATAGATAAAGACATGGAAACAGTGCCCTATGGTATCTGTAATTTCTACAGGAAATTACTTTATGATGATATTCTGTCCTAAAAGTCCACAGTAGGACTCCACAGAGCTCAGGAATGGAGGTGATCCTCCGGAATACACACGTTTAATGGCACCAAAAAGCTTAGTAGGAACTCCTTGACTTCTATGCTTAAAAGTCATTCAGGTTAAGTAGTAAATCTTACAGAAGAATTGTGTTTCAGAGACTATAGGACTAAAGGGGTGTGTGTGCTAAGCCACTTCAGTCGTGTCCGCCTACTTGTGACCCTATGCGTGCCAGGGCACGGCCACTCTGCAGGGGACACGTAGTGGAAGTGGTGCAGGTGGTGCCCACCCACCGCCTCCTGATGGCACCAGAGCTGCCTTTAGTTCTGCGGTTTCACTACTGATGCGGCAGGTATATCTCCCAGGTCTGGCTGAATGCAGAGTGCGCACCGTGTGTGCTAAGTTGATTCAGTCGTGTCCAACGCTGCGCGACCCTATGGACTGTAGGCCACTGGGCTTCTCTGTCCATGGGATTCTCCAGACAAGAATACTGGAGGGGGTTGCCATGCCCTCCTCCAGCGGATCTTCCTGACCCAAGGATCGAATCTGAGTCTCTATGTCTCCTCGGTTGGCAGGTGGGTTCTCTACCACTAGCGCCACCTGGGAAGCCCCTAAATGCAGAGGCCCCTACTTATTTCACTGCTAGATGGGAAAGATAGGATGGTAGTTTTCAGCTATAGCATCCAGCAGAGTAAGGAGAACCCAAGTTTTCGTGGGGATCCAAGACTGTGGGCTTTGTCAGTGTGTTTGTTTTATGTGGAAAATAGGCCACTCAAAACATGAAAACTGTAGCTCTTAAGCCTCATGCTAAGCCATCACTCAAAAAAGTTAATCCCAACAGAGAAAAAGGAAGAGAAGCCTCGTGCTTTAAGTTCCTCGCGTTCTGGGTAACGATGCAGATCCCCAAAGGCAACAGGCGGAAACCCAGGAAGCCGAGGCCAGGACCCCTGCTCTGAGCCGCGGGCCGCCCTTATCCCTGTGGGATGCAGCTCCTGGGCCACCCTGCTTCTCTGGTGTCTTCAGATGCACAGAAGGAGGTTTCAGCCACAGCAACCGATGACTTCAGAGGGACAACACTCACTGAGGCTCAGCCCTAGCAGAGGCCTGCTTAGAATAGCAGCTGCTGGTTCCCAGGGCCCATTTCATCCCTGTTGTCCCAGAAAGTGGGACTTCCCTGGTTGGTTCAGCAGGTAAAGAATCTGCCTGCCAATGCAGGAGACATGAGTTCAATCCCTGGGTCGGGAATATCCCTCGGAGGGTGAAGCAGAAACCCACTCCAGTATTCTTGCCTGAAAAATCCTACAGACAGAGGAGCATGGTGGGCTACAGTCCATGAGGTTGCAAAGAGTTGGACAGGACTGAACTAAGCGTGCTCATTCCAGAAAGTATTGTAGCATCACCCAAAAAAGGCAAAGGGAAAGATCCTTGCCACTACGAATCTGCCCATGGGGTGGACAAAATCATAAAAAAGAGGCAAAGTCATGAGGGAAAATGCAAATGAAAGCCACAGTGAGACATCGTACACATCTGCCAGAAGGGACAAAATAAAAATGTCAACGAGAGCAGATCGGGTAAGGACACAGAGAAGACGGACATCTCTTCCAGGGCTAATGGGGATGGAGAACGATGCAGCCAGAGTCCGGCAGTTCCTGATAAAACTAAACACGCAATTACCACACAATCAGCATTTCCAGGCCACACTAGTGTAAAGAACCTGCCTGCCAAGGCGGAGACGCAAGAGATGCAGGTTTGATCCAGGATCACGAAGATCTCCTGGAGGAGCGAATGGCCTCACTCCAGTGTTCTTGCCTGGAGAGTCCCACGGACGGAGGAGCCTGGAGGAGCGAATGGCCTCACTCCAGTGTTCTTGCCTGGAGAGTCCCACGGACAGAGGAGCCTGGAGGAGTGAATGGCCTCACTCCAGTGTTCTTGCCTGGAGAGTCCCACGGACGGAGGAGCCTGGAGGAGCGAATGGCCTCACTCCAGTATTCTTGCCTGGAGAGTCCCACGGACGGAGGAGCCTGGAGGAGCGAATGGCCTCACTCCAGTGTTCTTGCCTGGAGAGTCCCACGGACGGAGGAGCCTGGAGGAGCGAATGGCCTCACTCCAGTACTCTTGCCTGGAGAGTCCCATGGACGGAGGAGCCTGGAGGAGCGAATGGCCTCACTCCAGTGTTCTTGCCTGGAGAGTCCCACGGACGGAGGAGCCTGGAGGAGCGAATGGCCTCACTCCAGTGTTCTTGCCTGGAGAGTCCCATGGACGCAGGAGCCTGGAGGAGCGAATGGCCTCACTCCAGTACTCTTGCCTGGAGAGTCCCATGGACGGAGGAGCCTGGTGAGCTACAGTCCACAGGGTCGCACAGAGTCTGACACGACTGAAGTAAATTAGCACAAGCACAACATTTACACCCCTGGGACACTGGTGCCAGAGAAATGAAGACTTAAGTCCACACAAAAACCTGTATAGGAATGTTTATAACAGGTCTCTTTGTAATAGATCTATCTGTAATAGCCCCAGACTGAGAACAGACCCGACGGCCTTCAGTGGTTAAAAAAAAATGGTTAAACCATCAGTGGTACCTCCACACTGTGGATCACTATGCAGCAATGAAAAGGAACAAACCATTGATACAACAACTTAAGTGAGTTCCAGAAGGATCCTTACGGTGAAAAAAAAAGAAATGTTCGGTATCCTCACCAGGGGGTTGGATTTGGGAACACACATCACATGAAAAAAGATTGTAAGAAAGGAAAGAGAAGCACCAAGGTGTGTGAGTCAAGCTGGGAAAACCTGAATAAGATGGCTAAATTGTATCAATGTCCGTCCCCTGGTTGCAGTTCAGTGCTGCGGTTTTGCAAAATGTTACTGTCAACATTTTACCAGGGTAAAGGTTACACAAGCTCTCCTGTCTTACTTCTTACCACTGCACTGACTATAAACTGACAATCATCTCCATAAAACTCTCGGTAAGAAAGAAGGGGCAAAAAGAAACCAACAGATATTCCTTCTAGAAACCACATGTGATGGAGAACCCCATGATCTTTAATGGCACTTACAGAAATTATAAAACCCACGTGCTAGCAAATTAACCAACAGCCCTCACAGGGAAATGATGAACAAGACACACATTTAATATTTAATAAGTATAATGAAAATGCTCATGATTTTTTTAAGTTGAAATATGTGACATGCAAACACTCTTCAAAAGCCTCCCATAGAACTGAGAATCGCTTTGGCTAATAAACACATATGGTTAAAACTGGATGGCAAACAGAAGCCCTGGACAAAGGCAGAGTAAAGGATGGCTCACAGGCCATGTTTGTTTTCTGGGGGGTGCAGAGCCCAGGTTCTCAACCCCAGAGCCCTGAGCTGACAGAGGAAAAGCACTCAATCTCCAAGCCCATTTTTCCCAAGAACCATTTGCATCGCAGAAGCGGGGCCACCGTGTGGTACCCAGTCAACACCTCCATTGCCACCAGCAGTGGACTGCGCACCTCCTCAAGGAGAGCCTCCCCCGTACTCACTTATTCTGCATCATGTTCATGATCACCCAGTCGAACGGGTAGACATTCTTCCCAATGAGGTTCTTAAACATGATGAATGTCTCCATCAGGAAATCCTGAAATAAAAGCAGCATGTTCAAACAGCCTACCGAGAAAAAGGTGAAAACCAATGCCCACCTCCACCCCCGGAATAACTGCATTATAAATGACCTTATTATTATTATTTTTTTTTCAGCTGAATGAAAACATAGCAGAAAGTAATGAAGATGTATTTCACAGAACTGTGTAGGACACCTTCTGCCTTTCTGTGCACCTGAGCACCTCATGTCCTGGAGAACTTTTTCAAGGATATATTAAAAGAAAGTCTCTGGTCCTGTCTCTCTAAGAGTTACAAGGAATAAACCCCTGAAAGTTACATATATTCACACTCTCTCTGCTTAAGGAAACACTTTCAAACATAACATGCAGGCTGTAACTGTGTCTTATATTTCTCAGAGTAAGTGAAAGTTGCTCAATTGTGTCCAACTCTTTGCAACCCCATGGACTATACAGTCCATGGAATTCTCCAGGCCAGAATACTGGAGTGGGTAGCCTTTCTCTTCTCCAGGGGATCTCCCCAACCCAGGGGACGAACCCAGGTCTTCCGCATTGCAGGTGGATTCTTTACCAACTGAGCTATCAGGGCAGGCCATATTTACCTACATTTTAATTATAAACAGGGCCCATCAAGTTCAATCTGCAGAATTATTATCCTTCCCTTTTTCTTACATAATTTAACAAATGAAAGGCACAGACAGGAACTCCTGATCATCTGCCCCTAGTCAGCACTCCGAAAACCAATCGAGCACATGGTCAAGTTGCCAAAGTCTCTTATGAGGCATCATCAAATCCATACGCTACTCAGTGATGGCTCTCTTGTCTCCTAGATGGTCCCCTGCATTTCAGAGAGGCACCCTGTGACGCGACCCTACTTCTGCACTGATTAGACTGCTCCTGGCATCGGGAGGGGTTCCCTACTCCTAGTGGGTCCACTTTGTGCCATCAGAATTAGGAGATTTTCTTGAATCTGACAGTTCAGTGCTTATTCTGAGCTCACCTGAACAAAACAAGCGAGTGTCCTAAAAGCACACACCCCAGTAATATAGGGCACTTGCTCCCTCAAGATCTGGGTGGAAAGGGGACAAGCGACTGAGCAGTCACGTTAGGAAAATGAGGCCACGGTTATAGATGAGCAAATGAATGGATGTTTCCCATTTATTTCGTCTACTGATTCATAATTAGGTGCAATGGCTGTGAAGACCGAGGTGGTGAGCAGAATTTAAGCAGCCCAGAAAGCAATACTCAGCACAGAGTTCTACACATGACCTTCTTGCAAAAAGACACAAGTTCCATTTGATGGTAGGAATAAGCCATGGATCAAAGACACCTTCTCTGCCACCTTACCGACAATGGCCAGCTTACAGAGTTACAACGAGTCATTTCTGCTGCAGGAGGGCCTTGTGGAGCCCCTCCCATGAATAAAAACTCCAGAAGCCACCATGATCACACTTGTTAAAACAGAGGCCTCCAGTGCAGGAGAGGTTAGGATAGAAGGCAGAGTCAAGAGGGAATAGTGAGGCCTGTGTCCTCCCAAGTCTGCCCCCAGGAGCCCTGACCAGCAGGGCTTGCAAGCAAAGGGTGTTCTCGATGACCCCTGACACAAGGAACACTTTTCTATTCCCAGCTTAATTCCTGAAATTCATATTTCACTACTTAAGTTTCTCCACTTTGTCAAGAGTTTCCTGTTTTAATGACCAGGTTGCCCCCTTTGCGGGCTGAGGGTCATAATTTAGTCACATCTCTATTTGCATGAAATTGCTGGCTTTCTTGCTGATTACTCCTCAAAGCCTAATAATTGAGATACAGGGTCAGGTTTTTATTATTCTGGAAGAGAAGCATATTTTCTCAACACCAACTCCTTTTTTTTTCCTCTCTAGGAAACACAGTCCCATACTTCATTAGTATGGCTCAGCTATTAAATGTTGGTACTTTGCTGATCAAACAAAATGCTGCAGATTGTGGGAGATGAGGTTTTTCAAGGCTTTCCCTGTTGGTCTGCATAAATTACCAGCCATGGCGGTGGTCCCCACCACTGCATTTGCCGGAATGGCTGATGAGGCTGACAGGGTATTACAACTGCTATCTCCAAGTTGACAAGAGGAGTTGGAGGATTTAATACACGTTTTGTGAAAATGTCATCATTTTATACCAATCCATTCCTGCTGCATTTTTAGTTAGATTGTACACAGGATGTTCCATATAATAAGGGAACAGCTCTAATAAGAGCCATCAATGCATTCCATAGGCAAAGTTTTCTTGTTTTAAAACCATCTGCTTCTGTCCATCTCTGGCCACACCCACTTGGATAATTGGTCATCATTTTTCACCGGGACTCCCGGAGGGAAAACCTAGCCCATCTGCCTATGACCATTCTAGCCTGTCTTGATCCCCACACTTCAGTCAGAGTGACCTCTTCAAATCTGATCAAGGCACCAACACTTCCTCAATCTTCCACTGTCCTCAGTGGCTTCCACATGTTCTTCGGTAAAAGCCAAAGAGTCTTAACTCTCAGAAGAAGGAAGACACCCTTCTCTTAAGTCAAAGAAATAACTGTTTCAGACAAGGACCATCAATAGATGCTAGACTCAATGGATGAAAAACGGCTTGAGGATAAGACCTCTGCCAATTTTCTGTGGACACCAATGTATTACCCAAAGTTTCATGATGACCTTTAAGGGCCATGTATCTTCACAACAGAGAGATCCAGAAGTTATTCCCTTTTAACCTAGTGATCAAACCCATTATCATCAGGGGTGGTCGGCCTGGAACTCCTAGCCTCCCAACAGACATAACAGGGCATGCTTAACCACAACTTCTCTTCTGCTTTCCAAAAGGTAAACTTGAATTTTAGATCAAGCTTCCAGTTTGTGGAGGGCTTCTCTGGTGACTCAGATGCTAAAGAGTTCACCTGCAATGTGGGAGACTTGGCTTTAATCCCTAGGTTGGGACAATCCCCTGGAGAAGGGAAGGGCTACCCAATTCAGTATTCTTGCCTAGAGAATTCCATGGACAGAGGAGCCTGGTGGGCTACAGTCCATGGGCTCAAAAAAGGGTAGAACATGACTGAGTGACTAACACTTTCACTTTCCAGTTTGCAGTACATATGAATTTGAAGAAACAAATCTGCAACCAAAGCAGCAATCAAAAATTACAGAATGGGTGTGGGGGGGATGGGGCAGGCAAAGTCTGCAAAGCTAATGGCTCTATCTGTTCAAAAGCAGAAAATAAATAAAAATGAAACTGAATTTTAAAAAGCAATGCCATGAAAGGGAAGAAAAAACAAGGTGATGAACTTATTTTAGAAAAAAAAAGAGATTAATGAGAAATAAGCAAATACAATGAGTGAATCTGGACGAGATGTGGCTTTGAGAAAGCCTGTAATGAAAGACAACAGATATTGCGGAGAATCAAGGGAGAATTTGAATGTAGATGGTGTGAAGAGATGATAGGAATGTTCTGGAAGAACAGTGAAGCCACTGGACACTGTATTCATCCTTGAGAGCCATCTGCTGGATCACTCACATGCTTCTCACATTCTGACAGGGTTTGGCTACACATTAATAGAAAAAGATACCTAGAGATACATAACTAACGAAGTGTTAATTGCTCAGTCCAGTCCGACTCATTGCAACTCCAAGAACTGTAGCCCACCTGACTCCTCGGTCCATGGAATTCTCCAGGCAAGAATACTGAAGTGGGTTGCCATTCCCTTCTCCAGGTAATCTTCCTGACCGAGGGATCGAACCTGGGACTCCCCACATTGCGGGTGGGTTCTTCACCATCTGAGCAATGAGGAAAGCCCACTAGAGATAGATAGTAGAGGCCAATATGGCAGAATGCTTGCAACTGATGAATTCAAATGATAGGAATAATGATTTTCATTGTACTACCTTTCAGCTTTTCTGTATGCTTGACATTTTTAATGATAAAAAGAGGCAAACTTGCAAGCTAAATGGGGAGACTCAATATGAGATTAGTGGACTGTACCACCATCAACATTCTGGTTTTGATACTCTTCTATAGATCTGCAAGACGCTACCATAGGGAGAAACTGAGCAAAGCATACAAAGATGCTCTATATTACTTTTTACAGCTGCGTGTCCCTCTACAATTCTCTCAAAATAAAAGTTTACTCAAAAAATATATGCTTTAAAATAATTAGTGGAAAAATAATAAACCAATGTCATAGACAGAGGTTTGTAACCCTGTACCGGAGGCTGTGATCAAAACTATCCACAAGAAAAAGAAATGCAAAAAGGCAAAGTGTTATCTGAGGAGGCCTTACAAAGATCTGAGAAAAGAAGAGAAGCAAAAGGCAAAAGAGAAAAGGAAAGATATACCCATCTGAATGCAGAGTTTCAAAGAATAACAAGGAGAGATAAGAAAGTCTTCCTAAGTGCAAAGAAACAGAGGAAAACAATAGAATGGGAAAGACTAGAGATCTCGTCAAGAAAATTAGGGATACCAAGGGAACATTTCATGCAAAGATGGGCTCGATAAAGGACAGAAATGGTATGGATCTAACAGAAGCAGAAGATATTAAGGAGAGGTGGCAAGAATACACAGAAGAACTGTACAAAAAAGATCTTCACGACCCGGATAACAACAGTGGTGTGATCACTCACCTAGAGCCAGACATCCTAGAGTGTCAAGTAAAATAGGTCTTAGGAAGCGTCACTGTGAAAAAGCTAGTGGAGGTGATGGAATTCCAGTTGAGCTATTTCAAATCCTGAAAGATGATGCTGTGAAAGTGCTGCACTCAATATGCCAGCAAATTTAGAAAACTCAGCAGTTGCCACAGGACTGGCAAAGATCAGTTTTCATTTCAAACCCAAAGAAAGGCAATGCCAAAAAATGTTCCAACTCCCATACAATCGTACTCATCTCACACACTAGCAAAGTAATGCTCAAAATTCTCCAAGCTAGGTTTCAACAGTACCTGAACAGAGAATTTCCAGATGTTCAAGCTAGAAAAGGCAGAGGAACCAGAGATTAAATTGCCAACATCTGGTGGATCATAGAAAAAGCAAGAGGATTCCAGGAAAACATCTACTTCTGCTTCATTGACTATTCTAAAGCCTTTAACTGTGTGGATCACAACAAACCATGGAAAATTCTTAAGGAGATGGGAATACCAGACCACCTGACCTGCCTCCTGAGAAACCTGTATGCAGGTCAAGAAGCAACAGTTAGAGACAGATATGGAACAACAGATTGGTTCCAAACTGGGAAAGGAGTATGTCAAGGCTGTATATTGTCAGCCTGCTTACTTAATGATATGCAGAGTACATCAAGCGAAATGCTCGGCTGGATGAAGCACAAGCTGGAATCAATATTGGCAGGAGAAATATCAATAACCTCAGATACACAGATGACACCACCCTTATGGCAGAAAGTGAAAAGGAACTAAAGAGGCTCTTGATGAAAGTGAAAGAGGAGAGTGAAAAAGCTTAAAACTCAACATTCAAAAAATGAAGATCGTGGCATCTGATCCCATTACTTCATGGCAAATAGATGGGGAAGCAATGGAAACAGTGATAGACTTTACTTTCCTGGGCTCCAAAATCACTGCAGATGGTGACTGCAGCCATGAAACTGAAAGATGCTTGCTCCTTGGAAGAAAAGCTATGACCAACCTAGACAACATATTAAAAAGCAGAGACATTACTTTGTTGAGAAAGGTCCATGTAATTAAAGCTATGGTTTTTCCTCTAGTCATGTATGGATGTGAGAGTTGGACCATAAAGAAAGCTGAGCACCAAAGAATGCTTTTGAACTATGGTATTGGAGAAGACTCTTGAGAGTCCCTTGGACTGCAAGGAGATCAAACCAGTCAATCCTAAAGGAAATCAGCCCTGAATACTCATTGGAAGGACTGATGCTGAAGCTGAAGCTCTAATACTCTGTGCACCTGGTGCAAAGAGTTGACTCACTGGAAAAGACCTTGATGCTGGGAAAGATTGAGGGCAGCAGGAGAAGGGGATGACAAAGGATGAGATGGTTGGACGGCATCACTGACTCAAGAGACATGAGTTTGAGCAAAATCTAGGAGTTGGTGATGGACAGGGAAGCCTGGCATGGTGCAGTCCATGGGGTCTCAAAGAGTCAGATACGACTGCGCGACTGAACTGAACTGAACTGAATGGCATAGAAACAGAGATCAGAGAACTAGAAAGACACAAAGCCTCTTAGCATGACCTCTGGGGCCTTGTGCAGTTTGAAACCCCAGTGTCTCTCTAGGCCCACCACTTTCTTTCTCTCCCACATACAGGACTCTTTCTTCTCTTCCTACAATCCTCTACATTCCACAATCCTCTCTTTCACAAAAAAAGCCTTCCTGAGGGCTTCGGTGGTCCAGTAGGAAGGGGACTGGACCATGCAATGCAGGGCACATGGATTCATTCTGGCCAGGGAACTACGATCCCATGTGCTGGGGAGGAATTAAGCCCACGAGCCTCAGCTACTGAGCCTGGTCAGAATAACCAGAGAGTCCTTGGGCCACAAGGGAAAACCCTGGCAGCTAAGAACCAACACAGACAAATAAATAATTTTTTTTTAAGACTTCCGTAGGAAATGGCAACCCACTCCAGTATTCTTGCCTGGAGAATCCCAGGGACGGGGGAGCCTGGTGGGCTTCTGTCTGTGGGGTCACACAGAGTCGGACACGACTGAAGTGATTTAGCAGCAGCGGCAGCAGCAGGACTTCCCTGGTGGTCCAGCGGTTAAGAATCTGCCTTCCAATGCAAGCGATATGGGTTCAATTCCTGGTTAGGAGCAAAGACCGCATACTGAGGGGCAAACAAGTCCATGCATCGCCACTAATTACTAAGCTTGCAACCACTGAGCTCGCGTGCCACAACTAAGCCTCGACACAGCCAAATATAAAGAAAAAAATAATTTAAAGAAATTTTTAAAGACTTCCCATCCACCTGACTCAGCCCAGTGTGGCTGATTTACACCGACCATTCTTTTGGAGCATGGGTAACCTGGGTTGTCTGACGGACTCCCTGCTAAACTGTGATACTCTCCGCTACACTAGGGGCCTCAGAGCAAGACGTGTCTGCACTGCTGCTATCATTACCTCAACCGTGTTAACACAGTTGCTCTTCACTAAGTAGCTTGTGAGTGAACTCACTGTAAAAGGATTTCGCACCCTTAGACCAAGCATCCAAGGTAGAAAGGCTTCAATAGACTTCATCTCCAAGGAATGGTCTCAGGGATAAAGAAACAGATGCCCAGCACCAGGCTTCTTTGCCCACTTTTGGCAGTCTCTACACAGGCTTGCAAATCACCCTTTGGTGGCTATTTTCACATGGAACTCAGGGCCTTTAAGACCAGGCCTGGCCAAGAGCAGAAGGCTTCCCAGGCAATGACACTCACACAGCAAACATTCTTGCTTTCATAATCCCTGTGAGCATCATCACCACTTTTCATCAGTTGAGAAGTCACCCTGGACCACACCAACACAGGCTGGTGGTTGACGGGGCCAGACAGGAAACAAAGAAGGGGCAACAGGCGATATCTGCCAGGTGAGACCAAGGCAGGCATCAGGAGGGGTTCTCAGAAGAGGCTGGACAGATGGAGACAGGAGGCATTTCAGGAAGAGGGCCCCGAGATCTCACAGGGCTGTCTGGCTGGGCTTCCCTAGGTCACCCACAGGAGGACAGAACTGGGAGAGGCCACGGGAAGGAGGAGACATGCATGGCAGACTGTGTCTGCCCCTGGGTCCTCCTCGGAGATGAGAAGGTTCTCTGAACCTTCCCTGTCCCATCTCCTGGATTCACTCAACCTGTAACCAACTAGCATCACTTCCGCCTGCAACGTTCGTGTATGTCACTCCACAGACATTCCCTTAGGGCCACTTAGCGGGAATATGAGACACATATCAAGAGAACAGTTTGCCCTGGAAGGTCCAGAGTACTCCTCATCACCTTGATCTTACAATGGACACTGAGAAAGTTCTCCACTTGTGGTCCTGATTCTGTGCCTTGGACCCAGGACAGCCAACAGCCACATCTTCAGACCAGCATCTCCAATGAAGAAGAATAACTTAAAGACCACTCATGTTTGCCCATCCTAAAGGGACGATATCTGTTATGACAATTTTGAGCTTAAATGTCCATCCTCTTTCTTTCCTGTCTTAATCTTTCCATTTCATGCTGTGTTCCATCCTCTCACGGTCTGGGGGTCCAAGGGGCCATCTGAGAGGCTGTAAAAGTAGCAGTTCTGAGGCTCATGACTTTGGTGTTGATCATAACTGCAATTTTGTTTGAGAATGACTCATTCATCCAAAAAAAGGGCTAAATTTGAAAACCTAAGGTAGCGTTTTTAACAATGAAGTAGTCTTGAGAAAAGAGTTGAGGCTCTTTGCACATCGCATTACTGATTAACTTCCAATCGTTTAACACAAAATGCTCTTTCGTTTTTGTGAGCGGTTGTCCAAGTAGAAAAATAGCCAAATCTTCTCTATGGATAGTTAACAGAGAGGAACCCATTTTACGAAGGTTCTGACAGATTAACAACAATAAAAAAGGTTTACAATCCTTGCAGTATGAATTCATGATATCCAAACCACAAATGGCATTTCATAATGGAAATCAAATCGTTTTCAAATAATTGATGCTCTGAAGCACTGTGTCGACAGAAATAAACTCCCTTGGGAAATCAGGGCCACAACACATAACAAGTATCTGATAATCTGCTTCCTGCAAGGAGAGAGGGTACATGCTTGGAATTCAGGACGTTACAGTCATTTTTAAACACCATTTTGTAAAATCACTTTTTCATGATATCCTGAAGCTTCCCTATCCACAGCACACTTGAATAATTTGGATTAAATATTTTTAACAGTTTGCATGAACCATATGATTTTGATTATGTGACTAATCTGTAAAGGACAAATGATTTATTGGAGCCCTGAGTTTTCAGCATGGGTAATGCTTCTCATTCTGAAAAGTTTATCCTTCAGCCTGAACCACTGTCTAGGAAATTGCTCATATAGATTTAGCTACAACTGGCTTAAAGCTGAACATTCAGAAAACTAAGATCATGGTATCCGGTCCCATCACTTCATGCAAACAGATGGGGAAACAGTGGAAACAGTGGCTGACTTTATTATTTTGGGCTCCAAAATCACTGCAGATGGTGACTGCAACCATGAAATTAAATGGAAGGAAAGTTATGACCAACCTAGACAGCTTATTAAAACGCAGAGGCACTACTTTGTCTGCAAAGGTCTATCTAGTCAAAGCTATGGTTTTTCCAGTGCTCACGTATGGATGTGAGAGTTGGACTATAAAGAAAGCTGAGCACCAAAGAATTTATGCTTTTGAACTGTGGTGTTGGAGAAGACTCTTGAGAGTCCCTTGGACTGCAAGGAGATCCAACCAGTCCATCCTAAAGGAGATCAGTCCTGGGTGTTCACTGGGAGGACTGATGCTGAAGCTGAAACTCCAATACTTTGGCCACCTGATGCAAAGAGCTGACTCATTTCAAAAGACCCTGATGCTGGGAAAGATTGAAGGCGGGAGGAGAAGGGGACGACAGAGGATGAGATGGTTGGATGGCATCTCTGACTCGATGGACATGAGTTTGAGCAAACTCCGGGAGTTGATTATGGACAAGGAGGCCTGGCGTGCTGCATTCCATGGGGTTGCAAGAGTCAGACACGACTGAGTGACTGAACTGAACTGAATCGATCCTTGCAATGATCAAACAGGAGGCATGAAATGTTTCACAAGGCAAACTGGACTTCACTATGACAAAGAATCCCAGGATAACATCACATGTGATATGTTACACGCATGAGAAGAGTTGTACATAACACTGCTCGTTAATATTACACAAAAACTAAACATATAGACACACCATCACATACATACTCTTGCTCCTTGACTCCTTCATTAGATTTTTTTTTTTCTGATATGGATCATTTTTAAAGTCTTTTTTGAATTTGTAACAATATTGCTTCTATTTTGTGCTTTGGTTTTTTTGGCCATGAGGCATGTGGGACCTTAGCTTCCTGACTAGGGATCAGACCCATACCCCCTGCATTGGAAGGCAAAGTCTTAACCACTGGACCACAGGGACGTCCCCCTTGACTTTGATTGAAGGAAAATTGCTATGATGTTAAGGTACAAATCAATTTGCATATCTTTAGAAATTTAAATCCATGTATTAATTATTATCTATTATATTATTAAATATTACATCATTTCAGTTCAGTTCCGTTGTGTCCGACTCTTTGTGACCCCATGAATTGCAGCAGGCCAGGCCTCCCTGTCAATCACCAACCCCCCTAGTCTACCCAAACTCATGCCCATCAAGTTGGTGATGCCATCCAACCACATCATCTTCTGTTAACCCCTTCTCCTCCTGCCCCCAAACCCTCCCAGCATCAGGGTCTTTTCCAATGAGTCAACTCTTTGTATGTGGTGGCCAAAGTATTGGATAAATACAAACTTAAATATACATATGCATACACATAAGCATATATAATGACAGTGATTAGTGAGGTAGCTTTTTTTTTAATTAGAATTCATCCTTTGAAAAAAGTCTTAAATGCCTTGTCTTCTGACCATCCCTTAATAAGACTGACGTCAAGTGCAATCAACGTTGTTTTCGAAACACTGGTAGAACTTCCTGTAGTTTGTAGGAATCTAGGGGGCCTCAGAACTGGAATCGGTGCTACGAGACATGGGAGTGGAGGGTGGACATCTACTTGGCAGCTCTGCAGACACACTGGCGGTGGCTTCGCAGAGGACATCTGCCATATGGCCCTTGATGCCAGCTTGTCAGGGACGGTGCCTCTAAGGATACGTTCCTCCCTATTATACTTCTCCTAATTAAGTTGTATCACAGTCTCACTGAAGATGACTACAGAATTATTTCCAGAAATGCTAATAAGCCTCCATGATGAGAGCTAATTAATAACGGAGCACAATTTAAGGCTGAAAATTCTCCTTGGCTTCTGCTATCGAGCGTCAATCGATAAATAAACAGGAGCTAATGGTAGCTATCTGTGGTAACGTCTCCAAATTTACCATGACCCCAAAGCACAGGAGAGGGAAGAACAGAGAAAGGATTTTTCTGGGCTGATACTCTGGGTCACTCTCCAGGTCAGTACAAGGAGTGAGCCTATCTAGGGAAGCTTATCTTCTCTCTCTCTTTTTAATTTTAAACCTTGTGTTTTGTATTGGGGTATAGCTGATCGCCGAAGAATTGATGCTTTTGAACTGTGGTGCTGGAGAAGACTCTTGAGAGTCCCTTGGACTGCAAGGAGATCCAACCAGTCCATCCTAAAGGAGATCAGTCCTGGGTGTTCATTGGAAGGACTGATGCTGAAAATGAAGCTCCAATACTTTGGCCACCTCATGCGACGAGTTGACTCACTGGAAAAGACTCTGATGCTGGGAGGGATTGGGGGCGGGAGGAGACGGGACGACAGAGAATGAGATGGATGGATGGTATCACCAACTCGATGGACATGAGTTTGAGTGAACTCCGGGAGCTGGTGATGGACAGGGAGGCCTGGCGTGCTGTAATTCATAGGGTCGCAAAGAGTCGGACAGGACTGAGCGACTGAACTGAACTGATAGCTGATTAACAATGTTGCGATAGTTTCAGAAGGGATTCAGCCATATATATACATGTGTTATCCATTCTCCAAATTCCCCTCCCATCCAGTCTGCCACAGTGTTAAAAATGAGCATAGTTCCATGTGTTATACAGTAGATCCTTGTTAGTTATCCATTTTAAATAGGACCCTTATCTTCTTACAAACACAGTTTCACCTAGACCATCTCTGGGCTTCTGAAGTCAAGTGGAGGCAAGTCTAAAATCAAACTGAAAATGGAATTATTGATATCAGCATTTTGTCTAAAAGGCTGAGCTCAAAACAAGGTTATATGAAAAGTCAGAGTTATACTCACCACCACATCGGTCCTCATCTTCCCAAAAGTCTTGATCAAATGGGCATAATGATAGTCCTCCATTTGTCGCAGAATAGCTGTCATACAGGCCACGAAATTTCCCTGCAAACAAATCAGAAGATACAGTCAGATGATGAGAGAACAACACTCAAAAGTTGATGTAAACTGACAGCACCTTCTTTCGTTTCTCCTCTGCTCTGACAGGAGGTTGTCATTAGCTGGTTATTTGATACATGTGAGAGTGCAAGTCACTCAGTGGTGTCCGACTCTCTGCGACCCCATGGGCTATACAGTCCGTGGAATTCTCCGGGCCAGAATACTGGAGTGGGTTGCTTTTCCCTTTTCCAGGGGATCTTCCCAACCCAGGGATCAAACCCAGGTCTTCCGCACTGCAGGTGGATACTTTACCAGCTGAGCCACCAGGGAAGCCCAAGAATAGTGGAGTGGGTAGCCTATCCCTTCTCCAGAGGATCTTCCCAACTCAGGAATCGAACCGGGGTCTCCCAATTGCAGGCGGATTCTTTTCCAACTGAGCTATCAGGGAAGCCGGTTTATACATAGCAGCGTATGTATGTCAATCCCAACCCTTAAAAATGCATTCAAATATACATGAGGCGCAGAAAAATACTGTTTGATTCCACTTATACGAGGTATCTAGAATAGTCTGATTCATAGTCAGAAAGTACATTGGTAGATGTACCAGGGGCTGGGGGTTTTGGTGGTGCAGAGTGGGGAGGGGGTGTTAATATTTAACGGGGACAGTTTCAGTTTAGGAAGGTGAAAAATTCGAGAGATAGAGGAGGATGATGAGAGCTGCTTAGTGCCACTGAACTGTACAGTTAAACAGAGTTAGAATAGCATATGACTTCTACCATGATAAAAAAAAAGAAAAACTCTGGTCACGGGCAGGGAGGAGAATTGATGTGAACTCAGTGTCTGGGATCCCAGCCCATCAAGAAGACACCATGAGTGAGGCTGGCCAGCTAGGTGACCAGTCACTTCAGCCCCAGCATCTTCTCTTTGGCTACATTTCTGTCTATCTGACTCCATTAAATGCTTGCTGATACACGACTGTCCAGTCTGGAAAAAACAAGCTTGAAAGGTTTTTTGCATTAAACATGCGCAAATGGGAGACAGGACTGAAACCACTGCCACTTGCATTTGTGTTCTCTGGAAAGTCGCTGCCCTTAGTATCAGGCCAAGTGTGTGCACAGCACCTCCTTCTGGGCTGTGGCAAAGAAAGGCCTTTTATTTCTCAAATCTGCCTGTATCCCCCTTGGCCAATTTGAAGGCAATCACCAGTGACTCCACAATGAGTTATGGTCCAATTCTCCTCCAGGAGAAGCATGTGGGGAGGAATGCAGCCTCATCAGAATGTAAAGTGGGAGAGACAGGAATTTCTCATAACAGACAGAGCTGGCAGGAAAGGGAAAGAAGTGGGGAAAAGAAACCACCAAAGGAAATCAAGACACGGAGAAAGGATGGAACCAGAGCACTGAACAACGGAAGTGCAGACAAGTTAGCGTGTGCAGGTCTGTGTACCTGTGTGTGTGCGCAGACACGCCAAGGCGAATCTGGTCTAGTGACTAGGCAGGGGGGTAAACTGTCCCGTTGCCATTGATTGGAATATATCATTTCTGAAGTTCATGGCTAATAGCATCCTAACAACCTTCCTTGCTTTTAAATATTTTCCCCTAAAGTAATGACATCGCAAGAAACAGAGGACATATATTTTCTCCCATTAAAGCAGTACAATCTGGTAAAATTATAGGATGAGACATACTCTGAGCCATGCCCCTAATTCTGCCTTGCTAAATGAGTTCACAGACTGTATTCTTTTACTAACTCTGCTTTTACAAGCAATATATTTGAATGACTGAATATCTCTTGTATGAATTCAGAATGCACACTCTGTAGTGAAATATCAAAATCGACTATTTTTTTCTGAGCCATTTTATATCTGTAATATACATATATGCTTCCACATGAGTCCTCAGGGAATGCATTACATATGTTGGCCAAATAAAATCATAATAATATGGTACCTTTCATTTGCCCAGAAGTGTAAATTATTTGTGGATGATGATAATTGCAGAAATTTAGACTCCAAGTTGGTGTTTAGAGAAAGAGCTTAAATAATGCTTGCTTTCCACTGGAGGAATGATCTGTAAAATGGCAAGATGTCCATTTATGAAGATGAACTTTTGAAACATGTAGGTGTTTAGCATCTTGTTGAGCACAAGAGAAGCCACCTTTGTATCTCCTTTACTCTTGATGAAAGCCATCTTTTGGATAACAGTCTTCATCACATTACATGTTGATTGATGACCATGTGTCAAGCGCTATGCCAGGGCCACTAGAAACACGGCCTCAGTCAATCACACCACAGATTTTCTTCTTGTTCCCAAATTATAGGCAGTAAAACTAAGGCAGGCAAGTGTTCCCCTCTCAATGAAAATATGGAAACCTGGCTGTGAACCCAGAATACCGCCTATGAGGTAGGTGCTGAGGAGCTGGGCTAATTTTCCAGTTATCCAGATATGCATTTTAATTATCTTTCTGAGAAATTTGAGGTCGCTGTTAATGGCCAACCTGAAACAGAGAGTCACTTTCCCATACTTCTGCAGTCATTAGAGACAGTCGGGAAGAGCAAGAAGAAACGGAAAAGGTGGCCATAGACAGTGTCTCCAATTCTCCCCTGACCCAGCTGGCTACGACCTGGACGCCTCCCTCCCAGACAAGGAGCTTTGCTAGAACAAGAAGGTTCACCTGCCAGGGGTTCAAATTAATTTTCTGCAGGTCAAAGGGGCTAAAGAATTGGGACTCCCATATTACAGTCACTGAAATCACAAAGCCAGCTGTGTATAATTCAGAGCAACGGACTCATGTACTGTACTTTAAATATGAAGTTGAAAGTAGAAAGAAGACCCCAGAGCAGTCTTGAAAATGCAAAGAAAATGAGCAGGGAGTAATATCCATGAAAAAACAACAAAAACACATATAACATCCAGAATCTGGCCAGATATTCAAACGGGTGATGTGGACACACTCAATTTAGGGAGCAGACTGCAGCGTAATGCTGAAAAATTCATGCAAGGCAAAGGCTGGGGAAACTGACATGATGCAGAAAATGAAAACCTGAAGAGAACATAACAATTTCCATAAAGCAAATCCTGGGAAGGCGTCAATGGCTTCAGGAAGCTTTGCATTTGCATGAGAACGTCACAGAGAGGGCAGCCAAGTGGCCTCTTGTCTAATGGCAACGGGGACTAATTGGAGGACAGGGGCAGGTCATCACCCTGAGTTAGAGGTCAAAAGACCAGCTGGTACAAAGAGCTCCCTACTTAAGGAAACGTTACAGAAGCAATTTGTACCGTTCAGTCTTGCTTAGAGGAAGCAAATCTTTCTATTTCAGTCCTTTTCTAAGCAGAAATTCTGGACCCTACCGAGAAAGAGGCAATATACCTGTCAAATTTCACAGAAAGGCCCCCTCTTTCCTTCGGAATGCAGTCTCATGTGAGGGGGCCAGCATCTTTAGAGAAAACGCATGGAGCATGACTGCCTTTGTGAACTCAGTGGAACCCTCTGGAGCAGAGCGGTGGGTTTCCAAGGGTAGATGAAAAGCAGGCATTTACGGAAGCTGTATTTGAAACCAATCACACACCAGAAACAGAAATGGGGGTGAGCTGTGACACAAAACTTACTCTGCAGGTTCAGAAGAAAATCACTATTCGATGCCTGGCCATTGATTTATTGGAAATGCATTTAGACGTCATAGGACGCTTTTAGTTTAGACAAGGGGTGGGTGGGCAGGTAGGCTGAGGGTGACTGTACAGAATTCCTCCTGGAAACTGAGCCTGGGAGTCAGGTTCTAGTCCCAGTGGCTGAATAAAAATAAGCAAATAAATAAAAGTAAGACATAATCCTTATGACTTCAAAGCAATGCAAAATAGGGACAGAGAAGTCAGGAGGCGGTGGCAGAACTTTTAAAAACCAGGCCATGGAAGCCTTATAAACAAAAAAATGTGAACTTCATTAGTAATCAGAGATGAAAATGGTATATCATTATTTGCCTGCCAAAATAGCAGAGGAGTATTTAAGTGATGATAATGTTAGCAAGGGCGCAGGGGATGAGCACTCTTAGACGCCACTGGTGGGAGCATAAATTGCTATAACCTTTTTAAAAAGCGATTTGGCAATAGGTTTAAAAAGTCTTGGAAGAAAATACTCATCTCTTCAGGGTAATTCTACTTCCCACAAGTCACCTAAGGAAGTAATTCAGAATCAGAAATGTTATGCCCAAAGATGTCCATCTTTGAGCATTTTCTGAAAACATCTCAGTGTTCAACAGCTAGGAACTGTATAAGTAATATGATATTTTGTGAGATTGCAAGGTAAAATATAGGATGTCCAGCTCAATCTGAATCTCAGAAAAATATGTCCCAAAGATTGCATTGGAAATTTTGCACGTGACATTCATATATTAAGGAAATGATTTGTTGTTTACCTGAAGTTCATTTTTTATTTGCTAATTCACATAAACATACCATAGTTTTTGATGAAAGATTATGCAACCATCAAACAATAATCGTGAAAATATGAACTGTTTTAAATAGCATAAGAAAATGCTCAAAGATGAAAATCAGACATAATCATGGTACTGATAGTTTTCAACAAAACAAAAAATATAGCACAGGAAAAAATAAAAAGGAGAAACAATTCAAAGGAAAGACACCACATAGTCATGAGGGCGGGAGGATGAGTCCAGATTACTTTTAAAACTGGAAAATATATTAGCATTTTAAAAGGTGGGACACGAACTGAGAGAGTAGCATTGATGTACATATACCACCAAACATAAAATAGACAGCGGGTGGGAATCGGCTATATAACAAAGGGAGCCCAACCCAGGGCTCTGTGACAACCTAAAGTGGCGGGGTGGGGCCGAAATTTGGGGGAGGGTGGGAGGGAATTTCACAAGGGAGGGGACATAGGTTTACTTACAGCTGATTCACATTTTGTATGGCAGAAACCAACACAGCATGGGAAAGCAATTATCCTCCAATTAAAAAATAAGTTCTAAAAAAGAGTGGTCATTAGATAGACAGCTCATATCTCCACCTTCACCCCCTGACCCTTAGTGTCCCTAGGGGTTCCCTTATTCTCAAAACGTTCTTTCATGGGGCTCCCTCTGCCCACTTGGACTGGTCACTGCTCCTCAAGCCTTGGACTGAACTTGCTTCTGTGCCCTCCTGGAAGTTTTTTTCTGGCCCTCCTCCAGCCCATTTCAAATCTGGAACACCAGGGCTCTAGGCAGGTGGACAGGTAGACTGGAGGACAGGTAGAACACAGCGCTTCTGGTGAAGCCAGGGACACTGTGTGGCAGGCAAGTGAGTGCATAAGGTCCCAGTGGGATCCAGAGACAAGAGGTTTCTAACAAGGGTCAGATTTTGAAGAACGATGACTTAGCGTGAGTTCTCGTCGATGGTATCTTTGCCATCTTTGCCTCGTCTAGAGTCCAAGACTGTGTACATGAATTGGAAGGGAAGATCGCAAGGATTTGTATTCACAGCCCTGAGCTGTGAAGGGGTGCCTCTTTTATGTAAAGACACCAGGACCGAGTCATGAGGCTCAGAGAATGAAGTTTGACATTGCTCCTGGTAATCCCATCCACGGTCCAGGACGCTTCATCCACGCCTGGATCTCACACGTGCATGGGGCCCGCAGCTCAGGCAGAAATTAAATCTCTTCCAAGTGTTCTAAACGCCAAGGGATTTGGGGGAGCTCCAAACCGCAGAAGCTGTCGGAGCTGCAGACAGAGCTCCAGGGACATGTGGTCTGGAGTGCGGGCACCAAGCTTGAACAAGAGGAGAATCTACTATTTATATCGGGGGTTACACTTCTTGGTGGCCAGTGATGACAAGTCAAAAATTTTAAATGTGTTTTCATGAAAGCAAGTGCTTTGAAGAGGAATTCTCATTTATATATGAGAATATATGAGTTCATTTCAAATATATCGATGAAAACAAACCTACTTCATAATCACCATCAAAAGTTGAAGAAAAAGTAATCCTCCAATGATACTGCTGAAGGACCCTGGGCAAGAACTGTAGCAAAGGTGGGAAGAGGTATCACTTGGGGGATTCTAGGTGACTCCCATACTGGGGAGCATTTCAGCCAAAGAATCCATGCTGTTTGGCAACATTATGAGGACTAGGATTTGGAAAAGGGAAAGTAGTTGACAGTCGAGTGCTCAGTTTCAAAGGCAATTGTTGTTGTTCGTTCACTAAGTCCCATCTGACTCCCTGTGACCCCACAGACTTCAGCACGCCAGGCGCCTCAGTCCTCCACTCTCTCCCGGAGTTGGCTCAAATTCATGTCCATTGAGTCGGTGATGCTATCGAACCATCTCATCTTCTGACACCCACTTATTTTGCCTTCAATCTTTCCCAGGTATTTTCCAAAGAAATGACTCTTCACATCAGGGCGCCAAAGTATTGGAGCTTCAGCTTCAGCATCAGTCCTTCCAGTGAATATACAGGTTGATTTCCTTTCATGGCGATATGAAATAAATCCCCATACAGGTAAGTTCTCAGACAGATAAGAAGCCTTACAGAGTGCAAGGCTTTCTGTTTTCAAGAGGGAAAGCCAGTGGTGAAATGTTTAAAGGTTCTATTTGTTATAAGGAAACATAAGAGAGAAAAATAGGGAGTCCAGACAAATAACACGAAGAATATCTCAACATGTCATTCACTGGCCCAAAGCATCCTCCAAAACCTCTGTAGAGATGATATTTGTGAAAAATACACATAGAGGGCATCCACATAAAAAATTTTTAAAAAAAACTGTAAACACAAACTCATCTGTTTCCTCACATTAAACTGACAATAATGTTTCTAAAATTCACAAATTCACGAAGAACCACAGAAGACAGAACCACATAAGACAGAATTCTGGAAACTGACAAGCAGATGCAGGAATGGTTACTGGCTGTGCTGGAAGCAGGAAGGGAGTGGATATCTATCAGGAATCCTGTTGATTCTGGGCAGAGAGTCCTGGAAAGTCTCGGAAACTGGAGCTGCCAGTTACTCAGAAAGCGAGGCTACATGTCAACTGGAAATCCAAAGCCCTGATGTCTTTAAAACCAGGCCAATATGTCCACCCCAGCAGGTCCTCTAAGGGACCAGCTCACTCCCTGCAGGGAACCACATGTTTACCCTCCTAACAAAACAGAAGAGACAGCAGGGCAGGACCACGTGGCTGAGACTGTCCAGTGATAGGAAGTCGATTATTCTAAGTCATCACGCTGCTCTGCTCAGCTCGGCTCCCAGCAAAGCAGCAAGGATAATCAGCCTGCAATTAAGACCCATAGCAAACTGGAACAGGCAATTAGAAGAATCCTCTCTGGAGAAACTGATCAGCCCAAGAGAATACCCGCTAACTTCCATCGAGGTTCTCACAGCATGAGGACCCCGTACACATGGGCTCCTCACGCAGTGAAGGCCAGAGCCTTCAAGGGGAACAGAGGGCCTGATCATGACTGCAGTCCTCAGGAGAAAAATCGACCAGACATTAATAAAGGAGACCAGAGGAAGTAAAAACAGAAGCCAGAGGAATGAAAGAAAATTGAGAAAATAAGAAAATTCAAAGAGCTATCACTATTATCTTCAGGTAGATAAGAGATGATATCCATGAAACAAGAATATAATGTTATAAAAAGAAAAAAAAAAGGGACAGATACAATGAAATGATTACGGAATGTTTCAGCTGTATTAGCAGAAATATACATCTTAATAGAGGTTTGGGGATATACAATTAATGAAATCCTCCAAAAGTAGAACAACAAGATACACACAGAGAATAAAACCATCAGAGAATCTATCCAGGAGTCAATATTGAGTAAACAGACATTCCAGAAAGAACAGAGAAAATGGGGAGACAAAAGTATTTCTACAAAATGATATAAGACTCACTACAGGATTATTAGAACAAACGACTTCACAGATTATAGGATACAGGATCAAATTACAAAACTCAGTTGCTTGTCTATACACTAGAAATGAATAATCCGAAAATAAAATTTAGGGGGAAAATTCCTTTTACTAAAGCATCAAAACAAACTTAAGAATAACTTTAACAAAATTATATAACACTTGAACCCCCAAAACTAGAAGATACTCTTAAAGGAAATTAAAGAGGACTGAAATAAATAGAAAGATACCCCATGTTCATGGATTAGAAGACTTAAAATTGTTAAAATGGCTATACTCCCCAAATTGAGGTACAAGTTTAACACAATTCCTATCAAAATTCCAGCTGGCTGCTTTGCAGAAATTGACAAGTTAGCCACAGATGATTGTATCTTGCCTGATTTCATTTCCAGACAGTGTCCAGGACAGGCAAAGCCATAAAAACGCAAAGTTAGACTTGTGATTGCCAAGAGCTGCAAGTTTAGGGAGGGAATGAGGAGCGACTGCTATTAGTGATGGGTTTCCACTGTGAGTGCAACAGTGTTCTAACATGGATCATGTGGCTACAGTTAAAACCTTATATTCTTACATTAAATAGATGAATTTTATGGCATAAAAATTAGATCTCAACAAAAATGTCAAAAATTCTTCAGTTCAGTTCAGTCGCTCAGTCGTGTCCGACTCTCCGCGACCCCATGAATCACAGCACGCCAGGCCTCCCTGTCCATCACCAACTCCCGGAGTTCACTCAAACTCATGTCCACAGAGTTGGTGATGCCATCCAGCCATCTCACTCTCTGTCGTCCCCTTCTCCTCCCGCCCCCAATCCCTCCCAGCATCAGAGTCTTTTCCAGTGAGTCAACTCGTCGCATGAGGTGGCTAAAGTATTGGAGATTACATTTTTAAATACAAATTAATTAACTAAACAATGTAAGATAATTATTCTAAAATGACAAGCATATCCAAAATGAAAGGGCCTGCTGACAGTCAAACACAATCAAGACTCACATGTGTGAGATTTTGGAATATTACAGATAGAACAATAATTCTCAAACATTCGAGAACAAAAGAAGAGGTCCAGTGGTTAAGACTCCAAGCTCCCAAAACTGGGAGCCTGGGTTCATTCCTGAGTCAGGGACCTAGATCCCACATGTTGTAACTAAAGGTCCTGCATGCCTCATTTAAGACCTGGCACAGCAAAACAAATAAAAATTATAAAAAAAGAAAAAAAAGAGATGCACAAATAGTTGCAAGCATGGACTAGGAACTGATCACGGAGAGGACAGTGAGGGAGACTCCTAATTCTCAGGACAAGCCAAGCCCTTGTAAACCAGATTTAAAATGATAATAACCTACTTAGAAAACGCCTTCCAAATTCTATGATCCTTGTGAAATTATTCTTTCTCTTTAGATTTGTGAAATAGATAGAAGGAAGTTTTTCTCACCTTTGCTTTGGTTTCTTCGTTCATGTATTTGATATTTAGGATGGGGTTGGGGGTTATAATGAAGAAATGATAATGCAGACAGAGCAGTGCCCATGTGAGATACAGCAGAAGGCGCGAGTCACTGCTGTGCCTCGCAGAGCATTCAACATCTTGCTAACTAAATATGTGCTTAAGCATAACACATAATGAAAAGGCTGAATCAGGCACTATTGTTAACACTGAGGTTACTGGAAAAATAAATATTCACTCATACCATTTGAACTTACTACATCTTTCCCAAAAATACAATCCATGGTGAAACTGAGGGCAGTCTTTTGTTCCTCTTCTCATTCAAAGAAAAAGTCAATCCCATGAATCATCCATCCAAAGTATGGTTAATTTTTATTCATTCAGTTTCCAGACTATTGTGATCCCTTGCTATATAAAGGACCAGAGAGTGAGGAATGTTTGTAAAAAGACGCTGTACCAAATTAAAAGTAGTATGGTTGAGAAACAAAACTAATGTCATCTGTCAGCTCCTTTCAACTACCAGCAACAAATTAAACCTGCATCTTAAATTTAAATTGAATGCTATAACTCATATCATTGCAGACACAATAAAGAAAAAATTCTAATTTTTAAAACAAAATCAATTTCAACTTTACCATGGCAGTAATTGAGCGAAGATGTTTATAGGAAAAATATACCAAAAGGAACTATCTGGATCTAGCATTACCCATAACAATTATTTGCTGCTTATTCAACATAATAAATTAAACACATATTCACATTTATTATAAAGAATAAAAATAAATTACAATCAAATTATATATATATATACAACTATACTTTCTGGTATAAAGAGGAATATACATATATTGTATATAACTTCTTGATATAATTCATTTGATGATAACATAAGTCAGATTACTACAGAAAATTTTATATTTATTTTCATAAACAGTAAATCAGATAATATTAGAACCATAGAGAGCTTAGTATTTTGCAGATCTTCTCCCATGATATATAGTAACTGTAAATACACTGTAGTAAAAAAACAAGATAATTCAGTCTTAATAAAATTTTGCCTTTGAAGGGGGATCAATATACTACACATTTTTAAACTCTCTTTTGTCCATAAAGGACACTCTTGTCATCATAGTTATAGATTAAAATTGAAACTCTTTACTGGATTAAATGAAATTCCTCTCTATGAATCATAAAATGATGTTTTGCTTAATAGTATTTATATTGGTTAGATGAGTGGATGTGGAGAAAACTGTCACATACAAAATGCTAAAAAAAAATAACTAATGAATCATAAGGAAAACAAAACACATTTTGGAATATAAGATTATTTTAAAATAGAAGCAATGATAATCTGATTTATAAGATGTTAGTTCTTAGGAAAGAGTTATTTATACACGAAAGAGGAGAGTGAAAAGGTTGGCTTGAAGTTCAACATTCAGAAAACAAAGATCATGGCATCTGGTCCCATCACTTCATGGGAAATAGATGGGGAAACAGTGGAAACAGTGTCAGACTTTATTTTTGGGGGCTCCAAAATCACTGCAGATGCTGATTGCAGCCATGAAATTAAAAGATGCTTATTCCTTGGAAGGAAAGTTATGACCAACCTAGATAGCATATTAAAAAGCAGAGACATTACTTTGCCTACCAAGTTCCGTCTAGTCAAGGCTATGGTTTTTCCCGTGGTCATGTATGGATGTGAGAGTTGGACTGTGAAGAAAGCTGATCGCCGAAGAATTGATGCTTTTGAACTGTGGTGTTGGAGAGGACTCTTGAGAGTCCCTTGGACTGCAAGGAGATCCAACCAGTCCATTCTAGAGCAGATCAATCCTGGGTGTTCATTGGAAGGACTGATTCTGAAGCTGAAACTCCAATACTTTGGCCACCTCATGCGACGAGTTGACTCACTGGAAAAGACTCTGATGCTGGGAGGGATTGGGTTTGGGAGGAGACGGGGACGACAGAGAATGACATGGCTGGATGGCATCACCGACTCGATGGACATGAGTTTCAGTGAACTCCGGGAGTTGGTGATGGACAGGGAGGCCTGGCGTGCTGTGGTTCATGGGGTCGCAAAGAGTCGGACGCGACTGAGCGACTGAACTGAACTGACGGTGTGCAGATAAAGGCTCAAAAGCACACAATACATCACAATACATCACTAATAGCTCATCTGCACCTGACTACAAGAGCCCCCAAAGTTCTTTTAGCGCTAAGTGCCTTGAGGTTTATTTCCAAAATCTCCTGCTGTGGGAAAGTGGAACTCAGTCGGGGGGAGCGGCGTTGGTACCCAAAAGAAATCCTGCAGGGCAATGCACCTGCTGAGCAGGTGTGCAAGAAAACACAAGTGGCATGAAAACCTCCCAAGGGGGCTGCATGCCCGTCCCGTCTCCCCTTCCCCACAGCCCTGAGGAAATCAAAGGGTCCTCAGATTCTGAGGTGATGGGGCCACTTGGAACATACCAGAAGAAATTGGGGAGATAAGGCAGAAATGATGAGGAAGATTAAAAATGTTGCCGAGTATTAATAAGTGCAACACTCAACAGACACTCAAAGAGTGGGTGCTGTGTTGACAACACGGAGTTTTGGGGGCTTGGCCAGGTGGATACACACAGTGCCCCCAGGATGAGTGCACACGGGGGCCTGGGGCCAATGGACTAAGAACCGAGAAGGATGCTGGAGGAGACTGTCCTGGCAGCAGTGAGAACAACAGGAGCAATGGATCATGACACACTGGTACTCACGGGGTCTTGGCAAGGCAGGCAATGTTGGGAAGAGAGACAAAGGTAAGACCCTTACCTTACAGATCACAATGTGTAGATGGAACCAGAAAATACGGAAACCACCCGATCCAATCCCTAAAGCAATGGCTGATTCCAGAAAGGATTCTCAATGGGGACTGAAAAGATTCGGTTCAATGGCCTTGGGGATGAAGACACTCAATCTGAAACTATCACCCCCACGTTCTTCCTCATTACAGACTGTGCCCCCAGGTGTGACGGAACAGAGAGGATGCATCATCCCTGAGATGGCATTCTGTGCCAAAAATGTGAGATAATAAGGAATAATTCTTTGCGGAAAACATCCTCAGCCTAGTTGGGGGAAATGAAGTATGGAAGACAATTAAGTCCTTTTTATATGTGAGAATATAGACAGAGGTGGCCAGAGAAGAGCAAGAGACAGCGCTCAGACCCAAAGTTAAAGGAGGAGGAGGAGGAGATGGAGGAGGGCTGAAGAGAGAAAAGGGATGCGGAGGCTGCACACAAATCCAGGTTATGCAACATCGGATAAGACCACTGGCCTGCGCCCTTAAAGAAGGCCAGGGAGGAAACTTTATCTGGGGTAGATATTATACTATAGAAGTGTTCATTTCTGTAATGCCATATTATTACTGACTATGCGGCAGAATTACTTTCTCAGGAGATGCAAGAAACAATGAGGGGCGGCGTGCCATCATGTCTGTGACAGACGTTTCCTCTGGTGAAAAAATGAATTTACATTTGATATATACAAATACACAATGAAGAGGGGTCAGAGTTAATGCACACCTGGCAAACTGTTAATAAAGAATGGATCTAGCTGATAGGCATGCACGTTTCACTGTAATACTGTTTCAACGTTTCCGTACCTGTGCGAACTCCACAATAAAAAGCTAAGGGAAACAACTTCCACTCATAGACTACTGGAGAAGGTGCATATGACAACGATTCATTAAGACACAAGGCTGCAAATGCTATAAAAGGCAGAGAGTACAGACTGACAGTGGAAATCTAAGGAGCGAGTATTCCTTTCCCAATCATAGGAATTATTACTGAGTATAACAACAGGAAAACAAGAAACGAATTAGCTATTTTAAGACATTCAGGGAAGGGAGAGAGGGGTAGTGAAACTTCCCACCTCAGAAATATTCACTCAGGAAACTGTTTGAGGAGAAAAATGTAAGTGAACGGACAGCTTTAATGCTTTTGAATAGAAAGCTCCAACACATGCATTCTTCTTTAATGCAAGAACGAGTAATTTATCTGGACTGCTCACTGTAGAAATGTTTGCTGGCCTTGACAAAATACTCTTCAGTGACAGTAGGAAGAGTAAAAATACCTGGCTCCATACGAAATACAGATCTTAATATCACGCACATCCCTTTCATTATTTTACAATACTTCTCTTTTTAGAGTAAAACTTTATAGGTAAATGATAGAAAATTAGCTTAAGAGACAAGACTAAAGGCTTGAGATAGAGAGTTTATAATAATCACTTGACCCACATCAAGAGTGCTATATAAAGTAGAACAGGCTATTTAAGCTCTCTGAGCCTCAGTTTCCTCATCTGTAAAGTGGGGACAGCAACTTTAAAATCCAGAATTGTTGAAAGATTTAAATTGGTTATTGATGTAAGGATATTAGCCCAGTGTCTGGCTACATACACAAATGCTGGTTATAATGGTGGTGATAATGATGACGGATAATAGAAGAATACTTTAAAGTCACAAAATATGTATATAAAGTCAGGAGACATTCATAACAGAGTCCAGGAATGCTTTAAAAAAACTGGAGACATATTTATGTTCATGGTCTGGAAGAATCAATATAGTTTAGTTGCCAAGTGATCTACAGTCAGCAGGAAGGTACTGTACAAATTAACAATCTAATTCTAAACTTTATGTGGAAAAGCAAATAATGTGAAACAGCCAAAGAAACTTTGAACGAAGTTAAAGGACACACACTCTCTGATTTTAATATTTATTACAAAACTACATATATTAAGACTATGGTACTGGTGAAAAGGACAGACCGATAGATGAAACAAGCTGACCACACATACACGGTTAATGGATTTTCAACAAAAGTGCCAAGAAAATTTAATGAAAATATAATGCTTTTAACAAATGGTATTTTCCAATTGTACAATTAGACACGTATGAAAAGTCAGAAAGAAAAAGGAGGGAGGCATGGAGGAGAGCAGGCTTGACCTGTCCCTGCACCGTACACCACACATACCAAAGGCAACATAAAATGCATGATAAAGACAAAACCTCCAAAACAGCAGGAATCCCAGAACACACAAGGAAAAACCTTTCCAGCGTCGGTTTAGGTATACATTTCTCAGGATACAAAACGCATGAAACACAGAATCACAACTGACATCCTCCTATATTGCTGGTCTGAAGGCAAAAGGGTACGGACATTTTGTGCAAAGTCTGGCAATTTCTGGTACATTCCATCATATACTGACCATAGGGCCCAATCATCCTGCTTCTAAGTATTCACGCAAGAGAAAGGAAAACATACATCCACACAAAGACCTCTACAGAAATGTTTACAGACAGTCTCAGTCTTAAGTGCCAAACATCACCCTATGTGTCTATTACCTGGTAAACGGGTCAACAAACACAGGACATCTGTATGATGGAATAGGGCTCAGCGATAAAATGGACATTTTGTTTATCTTCTGATAAACAAATGTAGATCATTCTCAGACACCAAGACCTTCTTTTGTTAAAAACAAATCAAACAACAACAAAAAAAACTGTGCTAACTGAAAGATGTCAACACAAAAGGTGACACCGTGTATAAATTCGTTTACGCGATAGTCTAGAAACACAGAACTACAGTGACAAAAGGGAGAAGGTCAACTCGAGAGGGGCACATGAAAATATTCTAAACCCTGGATTTGGTGGGGCTTATACAACTGCACAGGCTTCCCTGGTGGCTCAGAGGCTAAAGCGTCTGCCTCCAATGTGGGAGACCCGGGTTCGATCCCTGGGTTGGAAAGATCCCCTGGAGAAGAAAACGGTAACCCACTCCAGTATTCTTGCCTGGAGAATCCCATGGATGGAGAAGCCTGGTGGGCTACAGTCCACGGGGTCGCAAAGAGTCGGACATGACTGAGCAACTGAACGGAACGGAACGGATACAACTGTACATATCAATCAAAATTCAGAACTAAAGGGGTGAATTTTACTGTATGATCTTATGTACATGTATATATATATACACACACAAAAAAGAATACAAATTGAATACAAATTAAAATACCCTATCTAATATTGACATTTAGTGGATTCCTTCTTGCTCTCACATAAAGAAACAACCTAGTTAATGAAAGTAGGATCATAGTTCAGTTACTGTAGCTTTCAAATGGTTCATTATTCAAAGTACAAGTCCTACACCACTACCCTTGGTTTCTACATTTTCCATGGGTATCCACGACAATTTATTCTTTCACATGAACTTTAGGACCACATTACTGAGTCTGAAAGAAGTCCCACTGGAACTGACGTTGAGATTGCAACGAACTTTTAAATTAAAGGAGAAGGCTTATAGAGAGCAGCCTTCTCACTTATATATACATGGCATCTCTCCATTGGTTAGTCTATTTCGATGTCATTCAGGAATGTTTTGTGGTTTTCATCACATGGATCTTAAACAGCTCATGTACTTTTGATTCCTATAGGAAAGGAAAAAAATTTTTTTCCCAAAAAAACCTTTAAAATTTTCACTAAATTTTTATTCGTATATTTGGGAAAACCATTGAATTTGATAAGTAAGTTCTATTATTGAACTTGTCATTACTCCCTGTAGTTTGAGCGGGGGAGGATGTTGAAACAAACCGAACCAACATCTGTCAATAATTTTGCGTTGTCCTTTCCAAACCATACAGGCTATGTTTCACGTTTCTTTCTGGACCTACGACACAGGTTCTCACCACCAAGTCAATGTTAAATTGCAATAATGAGAATGAATGTCTTTGTTTTCTTAGAGATTTTAATGGGCAGGCATGCCTATAAGGTCTAATATTTTATATTTGTTTTTAATACTTGAACTAAATTAATTTGACAAATATTTACTGAACACCTGTGCTAAGTTCTGAGGATAAGCTGATGGACAAGACAGATACAGTCCCTACTTGTCCTAGAGAAGAGTAAAGTGAAGTGAAGTGAAGTCGCTCAGTTGTGTCTGACTCTCTGCAACCCCAGGGACTGTAGCCTGCCAGGCTCCTCCATCCATGGGATTTTCCAGGAAAGAATACTGGAGTGGGTTGCCATTTCCTTCTCCAATATTTGTTTTTAAATTGAGATTTAACTGACATAGATTAAGGTGTACTGTGGAATTCTCTGACGGCTCAGAAGGTAAACAATATGCCTGTATTGTGGGAGACCCATGCTATCCCTAGGTCAGTTAAATCCCCTGGAGAAAGTAACAGCAACCTACTCCAGTATTCTTGCCTGGAGAATTTCATGGACAGAGGATCCATGAGAGCTGGACCATAAAGAAGGCTGAGTGATAAAGAACTAATGCTTTCAAACTCAAGTGCTGGAGAATCCCTTGGACAGCAAGGAGATCAAACCAGTCAATCCTAAAGGAAACCAATCCTAAGTATTCATTAGAAGCACTAATGCTGAAGCTGACGTTCCAATACATTGGCCACCTGATGCAAACAGCAGACAATGGAAAAGACCCCGATGCTGGGAAAGATGGAAGGCAAGAGGAGAAGGGGGCAGCAGAGGATGAGATGGGTGGACAGCATCACTGACTCAATAGACATGAGTTTGAGCAAACTCTGGGAGTTAGTAAGGGACAGGGAGGCCTGGCGTGCTGCCGTCTATGGGGTCGCAAAGCATCGGGCACGGCTGAGTGATGGAACAACAAGGTCTACAGTGTGTTGACCTGACACATTTATATATTGCAATACGACCACCGCCGTAAGGTGAGCTAACACCTCTATCAAGTCCCATAACTGCCATTTCTTCTTGGTTGTAAGAGCATTTGATATCTAGTCTCCTGGATATTGGTTTAAGATAGAATTTATGTATGATGTTAAGGAAAACTCCTAAACTGGAGATCATCTCTCAGAAATATGTGCAGCTAAACTAATAGAATTATGGATATTATCAAAATATAAGAGTTTAATCATTGAAGAACAAAAAGGTAAGCAATAAAACTATGCATCAAAAGAGCACGTAGGGATGCTGTTAAATTTTTACTAATGGAGCAAGAAAGGCACCACTCCCCTCCAAGCTACAATAAAACCAAACTTAGAAGAGGGCCGATTCATTATAATTCCTATTTCCTAACAGGAGTATCATGTAACAAACATTTACAGAGGCACACTGTGTGTCAGGTGTTATTCTTGAAACACTCATGAAGCTCACATTTCACTGGCCAGAGTGTGTTGATAGGGATCGTATTGTCAGCTATATTTAAACCTGAGTTTCCCTTGTCAGGGCTGAGGTCAATTAGTATCTTAAGGAGACCCTCTGGGCCATGGGTGAAGGTACCATCATACACATAGCAAGTACACACTATAGATACTGTCATAACACATTTTGCCAAAATAGGACAAAACCTTCCAAAATGTTGGGAAAACATTTAAGGGTTATTTCAATCAAAATACACAGCAAGTACCCAGAGTTACATATGCATTATTCACACCCATCTATTTCTACACAGACATAATGAAAACAGTAGAAGCCAAAAATGTAGAGCTGTATTTTGTAATTACCATTTGTAATAGTGACCATAATAATTTTAATTAGGAAATATAAGACATTGGTTTTTTGAGATTAATCTTCTTGAACCAAATTCATATATGTTGAAGATTAATTTTTAACATGACAATCATCAGCATTTTGGTTATTTGACTCAGGCATAAAAATAAAAAGGAGGCATCACTAATCACATTGGTTTCCCTTCACATGAACCCCAAGCTCTAATCACAAGTCATACTGAGCAGATGCAAATTGGAGGCCACTTTTCAACATATGTTCAGCCAAGATTTTTAAAAATTTCTTTTTTATTAATCTTCCCTAGATGAGACCTTAACAGCATGCAGTAGAAGGTAAATCCACAAAGTCATACTATAATGACTAATTTTAATTACTTTCCAGAATCACCACTTATTTGCAAAACTGAGTATGTTTTTCACAAGCTAATTATCTGGCTACACAGTTAAAAGCTTGCAAGCTGTAATGCTCCTAGTTCCTATCTCAACAAAAATTGTTATACATGGCATAATGAAGCCCCCTAGTTTTGAATGTAAGTTGGCAGTTTTGGTGTCATGAAAGGGCAAAAAGCTGAACTCGAGGATGATCAGTTAAAGAGAAGCACCATCAATAGGAGGTATTTGAAAGAATCAGAAACCGCACGCAACTCCATAGGAATTCTGGAAGGGAAATCACCATTATTTGGGATAAAACAATCATCACAAATAAAAACAGCTAATGTGGACCAATGACTGGGTCTACAAGGCCATCCATAAGCTGCCCCACCCTCCCCAACGCCGCTCTGACTCCATCTCTGGTATGATATGAATTTTATCCCCACTCCAGATCCATACGTTGAGGTCCTAAGGCCCCCAGAACCGCAGAATGTAAATGTATTTGAAGACACGGTCTTGTAAGTGACAATTAAGGTTAAGTCAGGTCGTCAAGATGGGCCCTCAGTCACTGTGACTGGTGTCCCTTACAGAAGAGGAGACTGGAAGCAGACACACACAGTGGGAGGACCACGTGAAGACGGAGTCAGAAGGCAGCCATCCGCAAGCCAAAGGCAGGGATGCCAGGAGAAGCGAACTCAGCAGGACACCTGGATCTTGAACTTCTGGCCTGCGGAACCATAAGGGATGGATTTTGGCTGTTTAAGCCACCCATTCTGTGGCTTTTGTTATGGCAGCCCTAGAACCTAATATAACCTCACGGCCTCCGTCACACTCTCCATGGGGTCCTAGAACTTGCCCAGCTTCTCCCCTTAGAAGGCCACTTGTGTCCTCTAACAAAGGCCCCTCTCCATGAAGACTGCCTGACTTCTCCTGCAGAGCCTGGCTCCGAGACTGCCCCCAGCCCAGTGCTGAGCCTGCTCCATCCCATTTGAAGTTGGAACCTTTCCCAGGCCCCAACATACCCCATTATCTTAACCCCCCTCTCCTGCACAAGCCGCCTTCATACACATTCCCATAATCTCCTACTTATTAGAAACACTGCTCATCAACTCTCCCCACTGGAATATAAACCCCACAAGGGCAGGGATCACTTTTTCATTTACCAACTGAGCTCTAGTGACTAAGAAAAGAGCAATAAACACTTAGGCAAGGTAGACTGGATACCCTTTCTGCTCTCATTTTAAAAATACATAATAAAGTAAAAGAAAAGAAGGACAAATGTAAACAAGTAAAAGGGAAATTAGTTCAGCAATGACTGTAATGTGAAATAAAGAAAGATTGAGTCTATCAATTAAAAAGAGAATGTACTTCTGATGAAGTTATCGATTTCTTTCTAGTCTTCCCAAAGATCCCTAAACCTACTGCTAAATGATACTTCTCTAAAGGAATTCATGAACCAAAGTACTTTTGACAATCCACTTGAAATGCATGCCCTAATTCACTGACAGTACTACCAGAGTTTTTTGGTACCTAGTAGAACTGTGGTGCTGGAGAAGACTCTTGAGAGTCCCTTGGACTGCAAGGAGATCAAACCAGTCAATCCTAATGGAAATCAGTCCTGAATATTCATTGGAAGGACTGATGCTGAAGCTGAAGCTCCAATACTTTGGTCACCTGATTCGAACAGCTGACTGATCGGAAAAATACCATGATGCTAGGAAAGATTGCAGGCAAAAGGAGAAGGGGGCACTAGAGGATGAGATGGTTGGATGGCATCACCAATTCAATGGACATGAATCTGACCAAACTCCAGGAGATAGTGAAGGACAGGGAAGCTTGGCGTGCTGCAGCTGATGGGACGGCAAAGAGTTGGACACGACTTAGGGATTGAACAACAGCATCAAAGAACCATGTTCCTGTCTGCAAAAGGTGTCTGCAGTGAAGTTTGCGGTGAGAACCTCTGAATGTGAGAAAATACCTTGGGGATTCATTGTCTGCCTGTTCCCTAAAGAGAGCTCTGTCTTCAAGTTAGCATATTCAAAGCAGATTTAAACATTACCCTGGCGAAGAAAAAAAAAAAAAATAACCAGATGAGTCTTGAAACAAAGCTGCCTGGTCATTTAAACGGACACTGCATTAATAATGACAGCCTGATATGCTGGAAAACTTGTGCACTTCTGCACATGTAGCAAAAGCCCAGGGCCCTGTTGTAAGGCATGGTGTGGGGGTCTATTCTGTGGTTGTTATTCTTGTTCAGTCACTAAGTCATATCCGACTCTTTGCTCACGGACTGCAGCTCGCCAGGCTTCCCTGCTTTCACTGTCACCCGGAGTTTGTAAAACTCACGTCCATTGAATTGGTGATGCCGTCCAACCACCTCATCCTCTGTCACTCTCTTCTCCTTCTGCACTGGGCAGTAACAAGTGCATACAGGCGCAGCCCTTTGCTCCCACCCTACATGAGCCATGCTGGATCATTATAAGCTTCGATCAGAACACAGGGCCAAGACCAAAAGCAAACACGAACGCCCTGGTAGCCGCCAGCGATCACAGTGCAGCCACACAATCCAGCAAAAACAGGGACGCAGACAACCTCATTTTGCTAACAGACTTTGCAGAGCATTGGAGAGACCACTCTGCAGAGCGCACTGTGCTGCTCCCTGCCCTGCAGACAAGAGAAGGTCTTTCCATCACCTCGGGACCTATGACTCAGACAGACCTCTCTGCAGGGTTCCCTGGACACCCTTCATCAGGACACGGGGATGTCCTGCAGTCAAATGTTTCATGTCCCCTCCCTCTATAACCTGCGAGCATAATCCATTTGTATGAAAAATGGGCCTGGGAAACTGTGGCTCTTTTTGAAACATTAAAATTATCTTCATAGAAAACAGAATGCAGAGAAGGATGTGTTGAAGCCCTGAGGACATGCAACCAGGTTGTGTGTATCACTGCTGTTAAAAAAAAAAAAAAAGTTTGCTTTGAAAGAACAGAGAAATTCAATAACATACAAAGAAATACCTGTGATAAAAGAGATTTCTAAAATCGGACAGAGAAAAGAAATATTTATTATTTTGAGATGCTAATGGCTTCAGCAAAATTGTAAGAAAATTTTGATATAATTAGAGTCTTTCTAGGTATTTATATGGTTTACATTTCTTGCATATTTGATAAGTCCTTATGTTGCCATAATTTCTATGAAATAATTTTTCCCCCAGTGGCTCAGCGGTAAAGAATCCAGGCCTGGAGGATTCTGTGAGGTCGCAGAGTTGGATACAACTAAGCTACTTTCACTTTCGCTTTCAGGAACATCCAATACATCAGGTTTATGCAATACTCGAAAAGTCCCACCTTGTCACATGCTACTCGGAGGACCTTTAAGGCTTGGCTTCCAGATCTGAGTGTGTCTGAGCCACAGTGAAACCTCACTGTCAGTGCCCAGACGGGAGAGTCACATATTGAAGGAGGCTCATTCCGACTCTGCCAGCATGGCAGGGAGTGTGAGACTCTCACTACCTGGAACCCTGAGCAGGGGGTGGGGGTGGGGCGCTTGGACATCACTGTGGGCCCGCCCCTTTCTACGCACCACCTGCCCTTTATAACTGCTAGGGATTGGAAGCCTTTTCTAACCAGCAGGTGGCATTTCCAGTCCAGGAAGAGTAGGGTCATTTCTGTGAGGACCAGAGTCAGGGTAAAGTGTCCAGACCATCCACTGCAGACAAGCATTTCAGAGCAGGGGTTGCAGGCAGATGGCTCAGAATGAAGCCAGCAGAGGACATGCAAGCCCATCTCTCACCTATTTTGTGTCTGCTTCCTGCCCGTCAGATGGGTGCTTGGAGCAGTTTGAGGATACAAAACAGAGGCCTTAGAAACACTACTTGCAAAATGCGTTGGTTAGGGCCTTCTCTGTGGTCCAGTGGTTAAGAATCTGCCTTGCAAAGCAGGGGAGGTGGGTTCGATCCCTGGTCTGGGACCGAGGTTCCCACACATCACAGAGCACCTAAGCCCATGAAATGAGAGGATCCGTGGGCCATAATGTAAGATCTGGCATGTCTAAGACCTGATGCCACCAAATAAATAACTAAATGCTTTTCAGCACGTGTTGATGAGTCTCAATCATCTTCCCCCTGAGCCCAGGGGTCCCTGCAATAGCCAGGAGTCTTCACCTAGCATTCGTGCTACCCCGACCCTGAAGAGACGGTATCCATGACAGAAGCTCTGGGGCAATGGGGCAAAGATTAAGTCAACTGCAACAGATAAAGGAGAGGCTGGACAGGGCCATCTTTACAAGTGTGTTGTTCTGAGAGCGCTGGAGAGCTGACTGGTTAGGAAGGACTCAAGTAGAGCCGCCCAAGCCTAGCTGGCTGCTTCCACTCACTCACCAACGGGTGCACACATCATCACTTGCCACAGGCCAGGTCCTTTGCTGGGGTTCGGAATTTGAATGGGAATAAGCCACAGGTGCCCGCCCCATGTCTGGGGAGAAAAGACCCATTAGCGAGAGCTGTGAATGAGCGTGGCTGGGTCAAGATGCGGTGACATCGGTGTTGGCGGGGAACAGAACAGGGACTCCCAGCCCAGCAGACATGGGGAGAGAAGCAGAGGAAACTCAGTCCAGGCAGATTTGTGCTCCCCAGGAACCTGGGAGCTGGAAGCCCACAAGCTCCTCTAAGGGAGCTGATCAAAGGGGGCAGAAAGCAAGACAGACGCAAAGACAGACGGGACCTCAATGCTCAACTTTATTTGCCTCCAGGTTTCCTGTGTCTGATGATCTAGTCGCTAAGTCGTATCCGACTCTTGCGACCCCATGGAATGTAGCCCATCAGGCTGCTCTGTCCATGGGCTTCAACACTGGAGTGGATTCCCATTTCCTTCTCCATTCCTGTGTCTAAGACATAGTTATTCAAATTAGATCCTACCTGAGTCCACAAGTGCCATCAATATGATGGGGAAAGCTAGTTTCCTATTAGGAAAACTTCAAAACACTTAACAGTCTGGTGCTCACGTGGGAAGGAGCATATTGTGTCAACTACTTCTTACAGATGACGGTTTTATCTGGCTTTCTCTTTGCACTCTTGTGTGCAGGAATGCCCTTCCTTCCATGGCAATTACAGAGAGAAATAGTGACAAAAGTACTTTTGCAGCAACTTATTATTGTCTAAGCTATATATCGAACAGATAGAACTTGAAAGGGAAATGTCTCCTAATTCTTCCAAACCCTCACTCCTTGGAGAGAAATTCTTCAGTCTAATTGTAGTTAATTAGACAAAGCTGATTAAGCCCTGCATTTGGTTGCTGGCGGTCTGGACCAACATAAGATGCTGAACAGAATGAACAGAGAAAAGGACAGGCTTGGCTGCATCCTGTGTTGGGTCCTTTCTCTGGGATCTAAAAGGAAAGAATGATGGTCAGAAAAAATGTCGTGATTCCTAGCAGAGGGCTCACCGTGTGCTCACCTGTCCTCTTCAGGGATGCGTGATACAGCCCTCTCTTGCCTGCACCACTGATGGAGGAAGCGGGGGGGGGGGCAACTGTTTACCAGACTGGCCACAACTCACTCCTTTCCTATCTTTACCAATAAAATACTCTATTATTAAAAAAGAAGTCAGTTTAGTACTTGATTAGTCTGCTAACATATTCGGAGAAGGTGATGGCACCCCACTCCAGTGTTCTTGCCTGGAGAATCCCAGGGACAGGGGAGCCTGATGGCTGCCGTCTATGGGGTCGCACAGAGTCGGATACGACTGAAGCAACTTAGGAGCAGCAGCAGCTAACAAATTACAATTTTTGTTCCCATCAATTACTCTGTATATTTTTGACACAACATATGACTCCCAAACCTCTGTAATTCAGATTTACTGGCAGAGAGAGAAGAGAGTTAATTGGTGGAAAATCTGAATTTCGGGAAACATTTTGTAAACATAGATTTCATGTATATAAGCACGTGTGTGCTAAGTCGCTTCAGTTCTGTCCAACTCTTTGCAACCTTACAGACTGTAGCACACCAGGCTCCTCTGTCCATGGGATTCTCTAGGCAAGAATTCTGAAGTGGGTTGCCATGCCCTCCTCCAGGGAATCTTCCTGACCCAGGGATCAAATCCAAGTCTCCTGCAATTCTTGCACTGCAGGCAGAGTTTTTACTTAACTGAGCCACCGAGGAAGCCCTTTATGTAAAGTAACTTACTCATAAATAGATTACAAAAGTATGTATAGTAATCTTTCTGATACTGCTAGCCTAATGGCTACATATAACTTTTTTCTTATTCCAACAGACCAGCTAACATATTCAGGTTCAATAAAAGATATCTGAACTTTCTATTTTGAGTTTTAGTGATATTTTTATATCATATACACTTCTTGCCCTTCCCCCAAAATTCTACATCAAATTCTCATCTATTTTTCCTTGAAATTATCCATTACAAATGACTTAAGGCATAGTTTTTTTTTTTAATTACACGTATTTTAAAACATTAGTGTTTTTTAATAGCCATTCTCTGTCCTAAAAAACATGGTAAAAAGTTGTCTTTGGATAGAGTTAAAACAGGACATTTTTTATTAAATAATTAATGGCTTACAAAAAAACTGATTTTTCAGAGACAGAAAGGAAATACATAAATTTTTAGAAAGGCACATGTGAGCCCAAAGCATAGCTATGAACACATAACCAAGAAAACGTCAGTATCTCATTTTAGTTTGAGTCTCCCAGTCATTTTGATAAGATAAGCAGCAGAAAGCAAACCGCAGGTGGTGGAACTCTCAGGAGACTATGGTAACTCATTTATCACTCAACAGCACTTCTTGGCATCACTGAACTCTTTCCTTTCACCCTGGGGTGAACCAAGAAACATGGGTGCCACCTTGATTTTCACAGTCAGTTAATATTTCCTGGTTTCTCTGGGTACAAAACAAGAAGGGCAGGCTAAGGGAAATGGACCAGTGTCATTAAAAATCCAGTGTTCCACAGAAACACACATCACTCTCCCACAAGCTCAGAGCTCCCTGGGAGCTTGTATATGACGCTTGGTCTTTTCTACCAGTTCCTTGCTGAAGAATCCGTTCCGTTCAGTCGCTCAGTCGTGTCCGACTCTTTGCGACCCCATGACTGTAGCCTACCAGGCTTCTCCGTCCATGGGATTCTCCAGGCAAGAATACTGGAGTGGGTTACCATTTCCTTCTCCAGGGGATCTTCCCGACCCTGGGATCAAACCCGGGTCTTCCGCATTGGAGGCAGACGCTTTAACCTCTGAGCCTCTGAAGAATAATAGGAATTAAATAAGTAGAGAAGAATAATAGGTATTAAATAAGTAGGAATTAAAGTACATTCAGTTCAGTTCAGTTCAGTCGCTCAGTCATGTCCGACTCTTTGCAACCCCATGAATCACAGCACACCAGGCCTCCCTGTCCATCATCAACTCCCAGAGTTCACTCAAACTCATGTCCATCGAGTCGGTGATGCCATAAAGTACATTGCTGCTGCTGCTGTTGCTAAGTCACTTCAGTCGTGTCTGACTCTGTGCAACCCCACAGACAGCAGCCCACCAGGCTCTGCCATCCCTGGGATTCTCCAGGCAAGAACACTGGAGTAGGTTGCCATTTTCTTCTCCAGTGCGTGAAAGTGAAAAGCGAAAGTGAAGTTGCTCAGTCGTGTCTGACTAGTAGTGACCCCATGGACTGTAGCCCACCAGGCTCCTCTGTCCGTGGGATTTTCTAGGCAAGAGTACTGGAGTGGCTTGCCATTGCAAGCTGTAATTATCAGGCTCAAAAAATTGTGGGTTAAAAATAGCATGTTATTAAAGGGCATTAAAAGGTGATTTTGATAAGACTAATTGGTTTTTAGTTTCTAGACAATAAGCATCCAAAATTTAACGGTTAGCTTTTGTAAATACTCCTAAGCCACTTTCTTTCAAAATATCCTCATAAGATGCAGGTTTCCACCGTTTCTGCTTTTGTTCTGATCATTAAAATGAAATAATCAAACAACTTCATAATTTCATCGTGGTTTTCAGGTCTGACTGCTTAGCTGTGACACACGTACCATAGTATGCGAGATGCTAACATTGGGGGAGATTGGGTAACAGCTGCAGGCAAACACGCTGTAGGAGCTTCACAACTTTTCTGTGAGTTGTCTACTTTAAATCACCAAGGTAACTTTTTAAAATAGGAGAAAAGGCAATACCAAAACGGGTGGATCTCTACCTAGAGAAACTATAAAATTCACCTACCAAGAAAACATGTTTATTATGTGAAGATTTCTAACCAAAAAGGTTAACAAAATGAACGTTGCATGAGTTGCCAATCAAACCCAATGAAGTTTACTCTGAGGTCAAGTTGACACACTCTCACTTAAACAGTCTTTAGAAGTTGGGTACAACAAAGGAAGAAATGCTTGAAAAGAGCTACTGAAAGAAGCAGGTTCCCAGATACAGAGAACACACTGGTGGTTTCCAGACGGGAGAGGGGAGGCGGAAGGGCAAGACAGAGGCTGAAGCCTAAGAAGGACAAGCTGTTAGGTCTAAACTCAGCAACAAAGAATACACTGTACAACACAGGGAATGTATTAACAGCCAGGATTTTATAATAACTATAAATGCAGTACAATTATTTAAACTGTGAATCACTATAGCGTACATCTGTAACTTAGATAATAGTGTATATCAACTATCATTCAATTAAAAAAAAAAAAGGAGAAAGGATATTTAAATTTCACAACCCCAGAATTTGCGGGTATGTGGAATACATTGGTAGTTCCTAAAAGCTTATGGTGAAAAAAAGGCAAACTGTGCTGATTCAGGGAATGTGTGTCTTTTTCAGGGATATGGGAAGACCAGTGACAGAAAGGTGATCTATTAAGCTAATTACACGATTACTTTCAACAGGCTGTCTGTAAGCACAAATCTTGATTAAAAATAAAGGCTGGACACATCTGACATCTGTAGCTCCCTGTGCTGCTCCTAAAGCTCAGAGACAGCGACTTCCCTCCCTATACTCAAGGCTCAAGACGGCAAAGACGAAAACACTGCCTAATGCTATTCAAATAGCATCTTCTTGACAGAACGTCACTGAAATCAAGAGTGGGTCAGACATTCTCCCCATAACGGTTGCCCAGAGGCCAGTCACCACATGGCTCAGTTTTCCACTCTCCTCTGATGGAGGCTTTGCAACAGAAAAGCCGAACATCCCAAACGTAGACTGCTCTCCCAAAGGTTTATTTACTTTAAGAGCTTTTAACTGAAAAAGCACCAAGGTCTGCATCAAAGTAAGGAACTAACTGAAGGAAATCCGGTAAAGGAAAGATAAGCCATCAGGCTCACTCAAGAGACCGTCATTCTGAGACACTGTGACTCCGAGCACTGCCCACTCTCCACAGACAGCTTCCCTTCCCCTCACTCGCTCCGGACAGACTTTAAACTACCGTACCTTTAAATGTCATGTCAGCAGAGAAAGGCAACTGCTCATTACCCAGGGAGAAAGCCCAAGGATCAATCCAGGACACGCAAGCGGAAGGAACTTGAACCAGACGGTATCTTTGAACACTTGTGTTTGCTTCTGTCATTTATCCTGAAAGCTCTGAGCATTTATTCTGACCTTGTACTCTGTGCCAGGGGCTGGGGGAGAGGCTGAGGATACAGAAACATAAAGAGACCATCTCAAGACTTGAGACGCTCCATCCATAAGGGAGGGGTTAGTGTGAGCCATGAACAGGGCTGCAGGACAGACAGTCAAAGGGGTAAGAGCTGTCTTCACCTGCCACAGGTGTAGGCCAGGGGCCTGGTTAGAATCACAGAGCAGGCTGGGCTGGGGGCAGAGATGGGACAGAACGTAAGAAAGATGGGGTCTCACTCAGCACTGGAATCAAGTGGGCTACACCTGTACAGAGAAGAAGACCAGCGGATTCCACACCAAAGTGCTTCCACAGCCAGCCCTCATCATTAGAGGAATCAATTTCACAGACACAGAAAGCAGAAGGGTCCCGGGGTGCCAGGGGCTGAAGGAGGGGAAGAAGGAGAGTTACTGATTAATGAGTATAAGAGATTCAGTTTGGAAAGATGAAAAGAGTTCTGCTGATGCTTGGTGATGACACTTGCAAAACAGTGTGCATGTACTTAAGAGTCATTGAACTGTACACTTAAAAAGGTTAGGTGGTCACCTTTGTGTTTGTCTATTTCATCACAATTAAATTTTAAAAATTAATCATCTCTAGAGGACCTAGTACTCTGTCCCTTCTATAGACAAAATGGCCAAGATGTGAGTGAGTGGAATGAAATGGGAGATGAGGAAGTTAGAGAAAAGCTAAGTAAGTAACCCCAAAATAGCAGTTAGGTGAACCAAAACCTTTACGTCTTTGGGGCTGCAGTGAACAGAAAATGAATCCACAAGTTCACACTTTTTAGGACTTGCAGGACTGGAGAAGGCAATGGCACCCCACTCCAGTACTCTTGTCTGGAGAATCCCAAGGACGGAGGAACCTGGTGGGCTGCAGTCCATGGGGTCGCTAAGAGTCGGACATGACTGAGCGACTTCACTTTCACTTTTCACTTGCATGCACTGGAGAAGGAAATGGCAACCCACTCCAGTGCTCTTGCCTGGAGAATCCCAGGCGACGGGGGAGCCTGGTGCACTGCCGTCTATGGGGTCGCACAGAGTCGGACACGACTGACGCGACTTAGCAGCAGCAGGACTTGTAGGAATGTATTTCAGCAAGTCCAGTTCAACCACAATGAACTGACAGTTTCTTCTTTGACTCCCAGTATATTTTCACCTAAAAGGAAAACCTGAGGGCAAACCCACAGACCCAACTCAATTTGGAGAACTAAATAAACAAGATCTAGAAATTCAACCCTAATAAGACTGATGGCCCTTTGACGTGCAAATAAAAACACAAAACAGAAGGGAAAAAATGGGGAAACGAGCCTGAATTTCAATCTGGCAGAGACAATAAGCATGAACTGTGCAGAGCAGAGAGAACTGGCTTTGTCTTGGTTAAGTGCAAACTGGAGGGGGTCCTTGACAAGAGCTTCCTTAGACAGTGGAGTGAGAAAAGGCTGAGAAAAGTCCAGTCTCCTGCCGGCAGGTAGGGAGAGTATGGAGGTCAGAAGCCACCTGTCCTACTCTTTGACAACAAGCTGCTGCTGCCACTGCTGCTGCTAAGTCGCTTCAGTCGTGTCCGACTCTGTGCGACCCCATAGACGGCAGCCCACCAGGCACCCGTGTCCCTGGGATTCTCCAGGCAAGAACACTGGAGTGGGTTGCCATTTCCTTCTCCAATGCATGCAAGTGAAAAGTGAAACTGAAGTCGCTCAGTCGTGTCCGACTCTCAGCGACCCCATGGACTGCAGCCTACCAGGCTCCTCCGTCCATGGGATTTTCCAGGCAAGAGTACTGGAGTGGGGTGCCAGACAACAAGCTACATGTTACCAATTTTTCTCATTTAAAGAAGACTCCCCCACCTCCACCTCCAGCCGAAAAGTCAAAAGTAAAGATCCCTCCAGTTCAAAATTTTATGACTTGATGATCCCATTTTGCATCAAAGTCATCTGGCTCTACTGTTAGTGATATAAAAAAATATCAGATTCTATGTTAACACAATATTTTCAATCGTGCAGCCTCCCATATACTACTGCATATTAACTCAAATTATGCTCATATTGCTATAAAGGAAATCCTTATTCAAATATTATGATATTCTCTTAGATTAATGAAAGTAATTACATTGTAACATTTTTATATTTTCCATGTGACTTTTCCCTCTGATAGATGGTACCAATATATTAAAAAAAACACCTTATTCTTCAATATGCAAAAGCACATATGATCATGCTCACCTTGGCAGTATACTGGCATTACCTGTCCAAAGCAGGACTTTACCATGGTTTCCATGAGGGTCTCCAAACAGGTAAAAAACTGGTAAGTGAATTTAATGTTTATTGACTGGAAATCTTTTCAAGATACATCTTGGCTGTTTTTTGTTTGTTTTTAAGAATAGGACGAGAGATCCCTAGGAGCTCAGAACCTCCTGTCAAAGCACAGTAGGCTCAACACACACACAGTAGGGTTCTCATCCTTTTGGCTTGCAGAAAATTAACATACTATCAGTTTATGAGAATTATACTCCAAACACAGTATCACTAATGAAATAAAACCCAGCATGAAACTGCTTAAACCGCTTACACTAGGCAGTTCCAAGGAAGTAATGTGCAGAATCCAATTAAAAAACCAGTCTTCATCTCAAAGCCAGAAATCAGGGACAAAGTCAAGTTACACGGAAAGGAGAGGGTTGTAGCAGTTGTCCCATGAGCGGGTTCTGTGTACAATGGCACCAGATGCCTGACTGTGGTACATTTCTGGCTTTTCCCCGCCCACACCTTTCTCTCCTTCCCACTCCCTCTCTGTTGTAACAGAACTTCAGTGAGGCCAGGGAACAAGGCTGGTGGGTGAAGCCCTAAACGCCCGCCACTTCCAACATGGGAATGTGGTAATCACCTAATGAACACGGCGACGGGTGAATGAACAAGGATCTCCTCCAACCATCCTCCTCTCCACCCTCCTGGCCAGACAACAGCTGGAGGGAAGAGGAGAAATGAAGGTCAGGGCACAGTCTCTTTGGACTTGCCCGGATCAGAGCTATCAGATAAACCATGCAAGAACACCAGACCCTGCCCCTGACACAGACCCAAGGATGGAGGCTACAACCAGGAGACCACTTCCCCAGCCAACGACTCCTCCTCTTAAGACTGTGCTCAAATCCTCACCTGACTCCATCCATCCCTAGCAGAGCTCACCCACGGATAACTGAAGGCTTCTGTGAGTTCCTCTATCTGGCTACAGCTGTGAACGCTTTTTGTTCTGAAGGCAAAAGAATCTCCCAGCAGGCAAGAGCATCTAGGAAATTAACGAACAAGAATCCAGTTACCAGTGAAATCTTGCTTTAGTATAAGGAACAACCTGGGTCCCCACTGTTGGGTTGGGTATCTCAATGGTTGACAAAGTGAAATACAGAATGTTACCAAGGAGTAAAGTGATGGAATTCAAGCATACTTGTAGAAATGCGAGCTCCTGACCATGCACCGAGATCCATGATTGGCTTAGAATCAAGGCAACTTGTCGCTTACATGTTGAGCAATAATACATAAATAGGCATTTTCTGATTTGTCGGTAGTATTTAATTTTTAGCTTTTAAGCTTGCACTTTAAATATGATTTCCTATTTTGTTCATCCAATCTCCAAATTGACACCTCCAAATTAAATCTTCTTTTAAAATGCCTTGGATTCAGCAACATTGCTTGTGGGAGTGGATCCCAAGGAAATAATACTAAATAGAGAGATGTTTTGGCAGAAAGATGGTTCATGAAACATTCCTTATCCCTAAAACTAACTTAAATATTTCAAAGTTAGAACTGGACATGGAACAACAGATTGGTTCCAAATCGGGAAAGGAGTATGTCAAGGCTGCATATTGTCACCCTGCTTATTTAACTTATATGCAGAGTACATCATGAGAAACGCTGGGCTGGAAGAAGCACAAGCTGGAATCAAGATTGCCGGGAGAAATATCAAGAACCTCAGATATGCAGATGACACCACCCTTATGGCAGAAAGTGAAGAAAAACTAAAGAGCCTCTTGATAAAAGTGAAAGAGGAGAGTGAAAAAGTTGGCTTAAAACTCAACATTCAGAAAACTCAGATCATGGCATCCGGTTCTATCACTTCATAACAAACAGATGGGAGAAACAGTGGCAACAGTGGTTGACTTTATTTTGGGGGGCACCAAAATCACTGCAGATGCTAACTGCAGCCATGAAATTAAAAGGCGCTTACTTCTTGGAAGGAAAGTTATGACTGACCTAGACACCATATTGGGAAGCAGAGACATTACTTTGCCAACAAAGCTCCATCTAGTCAAGGCTTTGGTTTTTCCAGTGGTCATGTATGGATGTGAAAGTTGGACTATAAAGAAAGCTGAGCGCTGAAGAATTGATGCTTTTGAACTATGGTGCTGGAGAAGACTCTCGAGAGTCCCTTGGTCTGCAAGGAGATCCAACCAGTCCATCCCAAAGGAGATCAGTCCTGGGTGTTCACTGGAAAGACTGATGCTGAAGCTGAAACTCCAATACTTTGGCCACCTGATGCGAAGAACTGATTCATTGGAAAAGACCCTGATTCTGGGAAAGATTGAAGGCGCCGTGGAGATGGGAGATCCAAGAAGACACAGAAGAGCAAATGCAGCAAGTGCTAAAAAGGTGAGGGGGAGAAATCAGGCACCCCTGGAACCGGCTTAGAAAAGGAGACGGCATGCCGGCCTCCGATTCAGGAGAGAAGTGTAGGCAGCACAGACAGACACGGGGAGTTTGCAATGAGGGAAGGTAAAGGAAACGCACATCTGCTGGCTCGGACGGACGTGAGCTCCGCACAAGCAGATCACAGTGGACGGTCACGGCCCCTGCAAGGGAGGACCTGGAGACACAAGCAGATGCTGAGAACAGTAATAGGAAAAAAGAAGCTCTACCCTGCAAATATCTATACCCTGCAGTGCCACCTAGCAAAGCAGAGCTGACAGAGTAACAGACACACGCAAACTTCTGAAAGGCAAAGGGCACGGGCAGGTCCCAGGGAAGGACCGTCTGGGATGTCAGCCCTGATGGGAATGGCGCCAGTCCCTGCAGGCCACCTGCAGAGCATGCGGATCCTCTCGGAAGGGAGCGTGGGGGTCACGGGCATGATGCGACTACTTTCCACTCAGATCTGAATCTTCCGTTCAGTGAGCAAGCTGGCAAACTTCATCCACATTGAAAAGTATGGAGAAAAAGCAACACCTCTGAAACAATAGGATGGAGCCTTCAGTGTGTTTCCTGCACAGTAAAACCCGGGAGCATGTGAGGGCATGGCGCATTATTATTATTGCACTGGAGAAGTTCTGAGGTTACCAACAGCAGCCTTTCCCTCAAGTATGAGAGTGGGTCCGAGCCTCTTCATTTTCCAGCAGATGGAACAGTGAGGTGGTCCAGTCCAGAGGCTGGAAGGTATGGCCGCCGAGAACATGTTCAGGGATAACTGAATTACTGCCCTATACAGCAGAAATTAACACAACACTGTAAATCAACTACACTTCAACTAAAAACTTTTAGAAGACAACCTGCCAACCTCTAAATAAAGGGAATATTTTTAGTGACTAGAGAAGGAAATAACTTTTATGTCACAAACATTAACATATGCAGGTATTCGATATTTTTCAAAATCATACAGTTGCTAAAATTTAAGAAAGCACAAAAGTAAAATGTTACTCTTATTAAATATTTACTTAATCCCCGTGGAAATAGTCATTTGTCGCAGGCAGATTCTCTTTAAAAAAGAAAAGATTAAAGAAGAAATGTCAACATTATGCGCCAAGATATTTTAAAAATAGATACATTTGAGGACAGACTCTGACTAATTACCAGTGTACCACCTAAATACTTCAGTACAATTTATCCTATTTCAGGTCAAGGAACCTAAAAACACAAAAATGTTCAGAAAATATAATCCGAACCTTTTGACTTGATAACATGAGAAAAGTCTCGGTCCAGGACTCCCTTTATTCTTGACGTACTCTCTGAAAGTATAAACACTCAAGGAACCCAAATATACATTTTAAGGATGTAGCCAATGTAAGCTTTGTTTGGACTTCCAATGCCTTGTCCTCCATACTTTCAACAACTGAGAAGTATTTTCTTTTTAAAATTTCGGTTTATGTATCTGTATTTGGTTGTGCCTGGTCTTTGCTGCCACATGCAGACTTTCTCCAGTTGCACCAAGCAGGGGCTCCTCTCCGGCTGCAGGGTGCAGACTTCTCACTGCGGTGGCTTCTCTGGTTGCAGAGCGGGGGCTCTAGGTGGGCTTCAGTAATTGAAGCACCCGAGCTCAGTAGTTGTGACACGCAGGACGAGTTGCCCATGGCCTGTGGGATCTTCCCAGACCAGGGACTGAACTCACGTCTCCTGCGCTGGCAGGTGGATTCTTCACCACTGAACCACCAGGGAAGGCTCAATAAATACTACCATGAACAGATGACAAAGGTGGCACCTCCAAGGTACCATGCTGTTTCTGAATGATAAACACTGCTCTGCCAAGTTTCCACCAAGTGACAAGAGGTCTTCCCTTAGAAACTGGGGATGCTTCCTAAGCCAGGTGCCGAACTCCCTTCTGTTTGCCCTTGCTATCTTGTCCGTATCATTCACTTTCAGACTGGCTCCAAGGACTTCTTCAACGTTTTGACCAAATATTTACTGCTGTGTGGAGTTCGGCAGAAGAGCTCACAGGCGCTCCTTTCAAACTTGGTCCTTAAAGAGTCAATGAAACAAATGACAACTTGACAGGTTCCAGTAGCTCAGGAGTGACTCCAAAGTGGGGTTCCTGGGCTCTGTGTCCCCCGAGGCAGCCCGAGGATCTGGCCTACCACACACCTTCTAGATATCAATGTCATCCATGAATTCTGCAGCTGGCTCCCAGGTACCTGGGGGTTCCATCAGCACCATCCCTAGGAACTTGTCTTATTGTCACAGCTAAGATTCAGTTAACAGGAAGCTGAGTCTCCATGAGTTTACATTTCAGATGCAAAGGTGCAGGCAGATAACTCAGCAGCAGAAACATGAATGAATATTCAGAGCCACATTTGAATAGAAGAGGTACAGTTCCTGGAGGCTGAAGGTACAGGGTAATAAAAGGGAAATCTTGCTCTACTGCTCAGGTTATTTAGATGTTTTTGCAATTGGCTTCTGGGGGGCTTTGTTTGTGTTTGCAAAGAAAAAAAAATTCAAAACGGGATTTTGACTACTTTGAAAACGTCTGTAAATCATCTTATGTATAGATAAGGTTTTTCTGCCTTTATTTTCTTTAGCTCGGTATAATTTATCTTGAAATCAACCTTGTGGAAGCATATTTTAAGCCTCTGAATGAGATCTGGATACGAAAAATGCCCATCAGTCAAAGAGGATTATCAAAGCCATCCTGTCTATTTCAGGGTCTAAAAAAACAAGGCAGAGCTATTTGTTCACAATCCATCATTATTCGTACCTGCTAGCAGGAACTCAAGATAAACATGGTACAGAATTGAGTTGAAAATTCTGTTCCAAATTGCCTCGGTTTGATGCTCTGGGCACCCAGGAGAGCTGGAAGCTCAAGAGAGACAGAGGAGAGTGCCAAGGTTCAGGTCCCAGGATGTCTCCATCATATAGAAGGAGTGTTTGTACATTTAAATGACCCTGTAAAAGGAAGATGACTCTGAGGAGAGATCACAGGGGCTAGGTCTATGTTTCATGATTACTTTGCAGACTTTTAGAGCTTAAGAAGAATGGAGAAGGCTCCATGCCTAAGGATGAATATGCCTAAAAGAGATATTGACCCAACATGCTAACAGCATGTACATAGCCTGGAGAATCTTTCAAACAGGTGTGCCAGGAGATGGTGAGATGGATAATCTTTTTTTTTTTTTTTGAGACTTATTTATTTCTTTGACTGTGCTGGATCTTTGTTGCAGCACACAGGATCTCAGTTGCGGTATATGGGATCTAGTTTCCTGACCAGGGATCGAACCTGAGTCCCTTGCATTGGGAGTTCGGAGTCTTAACCATATGTATCCAGGCATGAAAAAGGGATAAACTCAGTCACAGCAAAACCACAATGGGAATAGTACGCAGTGAAGAAAGTGAATGAACCAGAGATACACCCATCAACATGGCTAGATTACAAAACCATAATGTGGAAAGTAAAAAGCTTGTCACAGAAAAATATGTACTGAATGACTCAAGGACTCAAGCAGGCCAAACATAAGAAAATACTTTTAAGGGATACATAAATGTGTGATGAAATTATACAGAAGAGCAAAAGGATAACCCAAAAGTCGGGCTAAAGATTACACCAGAAAATGGTAGAGGGACACACCTGGGGGCCAAGGGAACATCAAGGACCCTGAGCTGAAAATAGCATCGAAGCTCACATTATTTTTTAAGATCTACACACTTACTGGATTGACTCACTTGAATGCATGCATCTGTCATGTTCTTTATCCAGAATCCGACAAGTTGTTTACAATGCTTTCCCAAACACCTAACTTCCAAGTGTTGTCTTAAAATAATTCTTCCAGGACTTCCCTGGTAGCTCGGAAGGTAGGAATTTGCCTGCCAATGCAGGGGATCAATCCTTGGTCCAGGAGGATTCCACACGCCACGGAGCAACTAAAGCCCATGCACCACTACTGACCAGTGCTCTGGAGCCCTCAAGCTGCAGCCACTGGAGACTGTGTGCTCCCGGGCCTGCGAACCAGCACTGAGACAGCCTGCTGCAGCTCCCGAAGCCCACACTCCTAGAGCCTGTGCTCTGCGATAAGAGACGCCACTGCGACAAGAAGCCCGAGCACCACGAAGAAGAGTAGGCCCTGCTCACGGCAAGTCCTCACGCAGCCACAGAGACCCAGCACGGCCGAAGATAAACAATAAGGTAATCAATGAGAGAAACTCTTCCACCAGGAAAAGCAAACACAAACGCATTTGCAGCAAAGATAATTAGCATCAATAAATTTGTTCTAAAAAAGTTAGGGGAGACATCATATAGCCTTCAGTTTAAAGCCGATGAGGAACATTTAAAGACTATTCTGATAAAACAAAACAAAACACTGAGATCTGCATCTGTGGGCTGAAGGAACGCCCATGTTATATTGTCAGATGAAAACAGGCAATGTGACAAAACAACACAGTCTCACCTTAAGATTCTGGGGAAATTTTGCTCCTTGGTCTTTACCCAAAGAAGCTGAAAACCTGGCTTCCCGGGTGGTGCTAGTGGTAAAGAATCTGCCTGCCAATGCTGGAGATGCAAGAGACATGGGTTCGATCCCTGGGTCGGAAAGATCTCCCTGGAGTAGGAAATGGCACCCCACTCCAGTATTCTTGCCTGGAAAATTCCACGGGCAGAGGAACCCAACAGGCTACAATCCATGGGTCCACAATGAGTTGGACACAACTAAGCACACACACAGTTGAAAACTGAGGTCCACGTAAAAACCTGCACACAGATATTGAAAGGAGCCTCACTCAAAAAAGCCAAAATACTGAAGCAACAATGATATTGTTCAGCAGGTGAATGCTTTAGAGAACAGTGGTGCCTGCAAACAATAGAATGTAATTCAGCAGTTTGGGGAAAAAAAAGAGCTATCACACCATGAAAAGACATCAAGGAACCTTGAATGCATATCACTAAGTGAAAGAAGCCTCAAAATTATGATTCCAACTATCTGACCCTCGTGCTGCCCTGGTGGCTCAGCTGGTAAAGAATCTGCCTGCAGTGCGGGAGACCTGGGTTCAATTCTGGGTTGGCAAGATCCCCTGGAGAAGGAAAGGCTACCCACTCCAGTATTCTGGCCTGGAGAATCCATGGCCTGTGTAGTCCATGGGGTCACAAAGAGTCAGACACAACTGAGCAACTTTCACTTTCATCTGACCCTCTGGAAAAGGCAAAATTATGGGGCCAGTAAAAAGACCGGTAGTTGTCAGGGGTTCAAATCTCAGGCAGGGATAAATAGCCAAGACACACAAGACTTCTAGAGTAGTGAAATAATTCTATACGAGGCTATAATGGCGCATCTGTGTCATTACACATTTGTCCAAAGCCACAGAATGGAAAATACGTGGGTATGTTGACAGTGGAAGTACTGTGCATGTGTAGGACCTGGGAGTATTCTGGCAACCTCTGTACTTTTCCCTCAGTGTTAATGTGAACCTAAAGCTGTTCTTAAGGAGAAGGCAATGGCAAGCCACTGCAATACTCTTGCCTGGAAAATCCCATGGATGGAGGAGCCTGGTAGGCTGCAGTCCGTGGAGTCGCTAAGGGTCGGACACGACTGAGCGACTTCACTTTCACTTTTCACTTTCACACATTGGAGAAGGAAATGGCAACCCACTCCAGGGTTCTTGCCTGGAGAATCCCAGGGATGGGGGAGCCTGGTGGGTTTCCGTCTATGGGGTCACACAGAGTCAGACACGACTGGAGTGACTTAGCAGCAGCAGCAAAGCTGTTCTTAAAAAATCAATGAAGGGTACAAATATGAGAACTCTACTTTGTAAACACACACACACAACAAAACATCCCCCCATACTCCTCCCGATAATAACCTGAGCTTACTCGTGTAAAGAAAATATGTGCATATATTTAACAATTGCCTAGGTACCCACTCCAGTGTTCTTGCCTGGAGAATCCCAGGGACAGGGGAGCCTGGTGGGCTTCCATCTATGGGGTCACACAGAGTCGGACACGACTGAACTGACTTAGCAGCAGCAGCAGGTACTTACAAACAAGGAGAAAGCTGTGCAAAGATACACAGTGGGCTGTCAACATTTCGAGTGACAGCGGAGGGTGGGGAGGGGGACCCGGGAGAGAAGGGCTTAGGTTTGACTTCGCACATCCTTTCGTTGCATTTTTCACTCATTACCAAAAAACACTGCTGCTACTGCTGCGTCACTTCAGTCGTGTCCGATTCTGTGTGACCCCATAGACAGAAGCCCACCAGGGTCCCCCATCCCAGGGATTCTCCAGGCAAGAACACTGGAGTGGGTTGCCATTTCCTTCTCCAATGTGTGAAAGTGAAAAGAGAAAGTGAAGTCGCTCAGTCGTGTCCGACCCCTAGCGACCCCACGGACTGCAGCCTACCAGGCTCCTCCATCCATGGGATTTTCTAGGCAAGAGTACTGGAGTGGCTCGCCATTGCCTTCTCCGACCAAAAAACACTACTTACTGCTAAAAATGAAAATAATAATGATAAGGAGTTTGGGATTTCTTCCCCAAGCGAAAACACTTCTCCAAAGTTAAACTTCAGAAGTAGGAAATCTTCATGGAAGTCAGGCATGGGAAATCAGCCTCAGAGTACATGTGATATATGTTCTCCATCCTTCGGCACACAGGGTGGCGTGTGGGGAGTTACAGTACTGACAAAACGAGTCACCTAGCCAGCAAGGACTCTCAAGGTCCTTCACAGAGAAGCCTCCATCACAGGGGGCACATAATAGGGAAAAAAAAATGTAAAGTCATCCTTCACTGAGAGAAAAGAAGTCCACACAAATACCGCAAACACAGAGAAACAGAACAAGAGCTTCTGAATTACTGGGCAACAAGGTAGGCCCACAGGGAAAAGCTTAACTTACCTGGGGGAATCTGAAAGCACAGAGAGAAAATGAAGTAAGGACTCTGGAAGGAAGAAGCCCAGTTGTCAACAGCCAGCAAGTGCCTGGCTTAGAACCTTAAAGCCTTTCCACCTTTCCCTGGGAATCCATTTTCAAATACTGTATGGAATATATCACAGGCTCACATACTGCTTCAAGCACACCTGTGCACAAAATGACTTATAAAAATGAAGTCTCACTTTTCCTGAAATACAGCCAGTGTTGTCACATAGTGGCCACGTGTATGTTTGCTTCAGAAAACATTTCTTATAAGTGCAAAGAACAAAAGAGTTCTTGAAATAACCTCACACTTGATCTTAAGCAGATATATTTTTGGAGACCAGGAAGTAGACAACTGAGAACTTGGTGGGCTGGAGTTAAAGAATACTTCTTCCATTAGGATATTATCTTCTGAGTCCTTGAAAAAACGCACACACACAAAAATGAGCCACTCACTAGAGGTGAGTATTTTTAAAAATATAAAACAGGTAAAATAGAGCTTTACAAATTGCCAAGATGAAACCAGTTTTGAACAATTTTATAATATGTGCTTATTCTCCAAACAGATGACTCCTTCAAGGAAAATTAAAGTAACTTATGGACTTCCCTGGTGGTCCAGTGCTTAAGACTCTGTGTTCTCAGTTCAGAGGGCCCGAGTTTGATCCCTAGGCAGGGAACTAGATTCCACATAGAGCAACCAGGAGCTCACACGCTCCAACTAAATTCCCAAATGCCACAACAAAAACCTAAGATCCCCAGGTGCCCCAACAAACACCCAGTGCAGCCTAAGAAAATAGGTCTTTTTGAAAAGTAAATTTAATATGGTTTGCAGGTTCAAATCTCTTTATTTTTTCTTTCTTATATTTTAAATTATGGAAATATGATAAATTTATAAGCTTGGAAAATACAGAATAAATTACATATAGTGCCCCTATATATTACAATTATTTGTTTTAAGAAGAGACATTAAGATTTTTAGTTGCCATTTCAGATGTGTTTCTAATGAGCAGCCATGTTTAAAAACAATTGGACTATATGTGATCTTTTACTTTTATATCTAGCTTGTTTCACATTTTCTGTTTCATATTCAGGGCTCCCATTTCATTTAGTTTATGTTTTCCAATTTCTCTGCCTCTTTTTTTTTATGTTCTTTCTCAAGACTTTATCAAGCATAGTAGAAAAGCTTTTGTATAAATATATAAATAGCATGCACAGTATAATACACCAGAAAACATAAGTCTTTTTCAATGATGCTATTTTCAAACTTTAGAATCACGGCACACCTACAGTGCTTTGGAATACGCAGCAGACTTGGTAACAAGGACAGGAAATGACCTGCTAGATTCATGTCCACATAAAAAAAGGCAAAGTTACGGTGTCAGGGAAGGATGAGTGTTCATAAGAACAGCCCGTGCCTGAGGGCGCATCCCCATGAGGGCTGCTGGCCTTACTCGGGGGCCGGGTGCAGGTGGACCCCCTGAGATGCCATCTTCCTTTTTACTAACTACATGTATCATTTCTGAATATCTTTTTATAAAAATGATGGTGCCTGAATTGTTCTTATTTGACCAATCATCTAGCCTGTCATTTCAACCAGAAAAAAATAAAAATCACAGTACAAAAACCCATTAAGAAAAGCTATTAAATGTCAGAAGCAAATATGACAAGAATAAAAAGCACAGAGGATTTTTAGGGCAGTAAAAGTATTTGGTAGGACCCTATCATGATGGATATGTGTCCAAACCCATAGAACACGTGTCCAAACCCATAGAACACACAACGCGGAGCTCTGACTGAAGTGATCCATGGACTCTGGGTGATCGTTGTATGCCACATAAGTGATCAGCTGTAACAAATGCCCCCCTCCAGTGGGGGTGTTGATAGTGGGAGGGAAAAGGGTTCTGTATGTGAGAGGGCAGGGGGTGAATGAGAAATCTCTGTATTCCCCTTGATTATAATGAACCAAAACTGCTCTTTAAAAAAAAAAAAAACTGGGAAAAAATTATTCAGTACTGAAAGCTGCTATGTGTCAGAAACAAATTTGCCAATAATAAAAAGCACACAGACAATGATGCTTCTAAGGAGCACCTGATCATATCTTCCTAAGGAGCTGCTCAGATCATATCTAAGACCCCAAATTCACAAACAGGGTCAATCCAGCCTCCCTCGTAAAGGCAGAGGCTGGCTTGCTGTTCAGTCGCTCAGTCGTGCTCAACTCTTTACCACGGCATGGACTGAAGCACACCAGGCTTCCCTGTCCTTCACCATCTCCCGGAGTTTGCTCAAACTCATGTCCACTGAGTCAGTGATGCCATCTAACCATCTCACCCTCTGTCATCCCCTTCTGCCTTCAATCTTTCCCAACATCAGGGTCTGGCTTGGCGAAGGTCAATAAATAAGTTTTGAGGGTCGCCTGAGCAGGAGTGTTTCTCCCCCAGAGGTGTCTGACAGTATCAGCCTGGCACCCAAGACTGTTAACCCGCTGAGTCAATTAAGAGAAATGTCCTTTCTCACAGAGGAGACAGGCAAACCCCATCTGCCCGGTACCTGCACTTGGCGTTCCCTGGCTACGCTGCCTGCGACGGGCGTGCAGGACTGAACAGTCCAGCTGGAGCTCGGAAAAGGATGCCAAGAGCCGCTGGTTGTAATGCATTAAGTCATTAAGCCCTTGTCACGTTTAGCAACCAGCCCCGAGAATATTCTGAGCTTTTATTTCCCTCTTTGAAAGAAATGTCGTCCTGCCTACAAGAATGCAGCAGAGGGAGAGCATCTGCCTTGTGCTTTCAACTGTATGTGCTGAGGAATCCTTTGGGAAGGGAAACAAAAAGAGACCAGCAGAGGTCATCCTGCTCCCAACCTGGACCAGGAGCTGACTCCTGCAAGGGAGGGGCAGGATAGAGAGCTTGGCCAGGCACCCACGACTGACAGCCTGTGCCAATCACGTCCAGAGGGGCAACGTGGGCCAGACCAGAGAATTCAAGGCCAAGAAAGCCGAGGAGGAGGGCCTGAGAAACAGCCTGACTTAGCTCCTGGTAGGTTGGCATTTCTGGATCCTGGGCTCAACCTGGGAGACCTTCTCCAGGAATCCCAGGAAGTTCCCTTCTGACTTGAGCATCTGACGGGTCCCCCATCCTTCAGAAACAATTCTCCGGGAGCGGCCCCCTTTACAGCGGCTCTAATGCCTCACTCCGCCTCCTTGGCGCTCCAAGGCTTGCGCGGGAGTCGTTTGCAGAAGGGAGGAGTGGCCCTTTTTCCCGGGACGAGCACTGGGACCAGGTTATGGGCGCCCAGAGCACGTGTTGATGGGAGTGGAATGCGGTCTTTATGGCAGTTTCTATAGGTAATGGGACAATAACCACCAAATTTAAGACTTCATAAAAATTTTCATTCTCACTGTGAGGGAACCAAGGAACTGAGATAGAAATCTTCTCTCTTTTCTTTTTTTCCCCTGATTGGGGAAAAAAAAAAAAAAACCCTGGCAGAGCCTCATAATGTGTCCAAGCATCTATAAAGCAGGGATGATGACTTATACCAGCTGCACAGAAGCCAAGCTGAGGATTTCCTTAAGCCAAGTCTCCACGTCCTTGGAAAACAGCACAGAGGACACTGAAACCCCTGTGGCCCCGCTGGGGTGAACGAACATGAAAGGGACAAGTCAGAGGAAACGGGGCCCCGCTGAACTCGAGGGGTAAGGGGTCTGCATATTTGGGTGCCCTGCTCAGAGGAGGCTTCCCAGGTGGCCTTAGTTGGAAAGAATCCACCTGCAATGCAGGACACACAGGAGAGCTGGGTTCGATCCCTGGGTCGGGAAGATCGCCTGGAGGAGGAAACAGCAACCCACTCCAGCATTCTTGCCTGGAGAATCCCAAGGATGGAGGAGCCTGGAGGGCTACAGCCCATGGGGTCACAGAGAGTCAGGCACGACTGAGCGACTGAGCACGGCTTGAACTGGAACCACACCACTCCTGGAGGTGGCTTCAGGAGCAAGTGCGAACAGCAGAGGGGGCATATCCATGTTTAACTGCAGCCCCGATCCCGAGGTCTCTCTCAAGTTCTTCAGTAAATTCTACTCGTAACACTTACTTGCTGTGGCCATGGGATGTATTTATTTTTACAATGTATTGGATGAAGTGCTTCCTGTTGTGAATCATCTCCTTGCACACTGACTACTATTCTACTTTCCAAATCCATCATTTTATTTTTTAAAAGTATTTATTTATATATTTTTATTATTTATTTGGCTGCATCGGGTCTTGGTTGCCATACGCGGGCATCTTTCCTTGCGGCATGCGGGCTCTTTGTTGCTACAGTCCAGGGTCAGCTCTCTAGCTGTGGCACGTGGGCATACTTGCCCTGGGACATGTGGGATCCCAATTCCCCAACCAGGGATCAAACCCAGATCCCCTGCATTGGAAGGGGGATTCTTAACCGCTGGATCACCAGGGAAGTCCCTCAAATGCACCATTTTAAAAGTCAGCTCCAACCAAGGGAAAGGAAAGAATTGGTTGAGGACTCCTTGCAAGCATCCTCTCTCCCGTGATGTATGACATGAGCCGCTGGAACCTCAGTTCTGACAACGAGGACACGAGTCACCCTCCCCTCAGGTCCTGGAGAGTTATGAACAGCACCCAGTCACCAAAGCCTCCATGGTCTCAAAGCCATCCCAAACCTCTGCTGTCCCCAGAGCTCCAACTCATCCCTGCTCCTTTCTTCACCTTCAAGAAACTCTTGAATGTGACTTTCCCACAAAGAATGACCTCAGATTTTGCCTTCTTGTACAAACACCCAGATCAGGCCCTGGGATGCACACACAACAGACACTTGCTTGCGCTTTTCTTCGTCACTTCCAAAGGCAAGGTCGACCTTCTCCTGACCTCTATGTGTTAAACATTCTGATTCATCAAGTGAAACCTGAGTACAGAAATGAAAACTGGTTCTCACAGCTGCCACTCTTTGTCAGCTGAAGGAGAGTATGAAACCGAAGAGCTGCCTCTGGGTACTCACAGGAATCTCAACGCTTCCATGAGTTATGCAGTTAGAAAATAAATTCAAACTTCCTTCCTTCGGTTAAACACACTTGAGAGAAATGCTGTGTACATAGGGTTAACGTCCTCACTGCTAGGAAAACACATGGCTGTCGCCAAAGAGAGATCAAGTTACCTTCAACTTGCTAATTACAGTACAATGGAAAATGATCTAATTTTAATTAATAAAGGACCACCATAGTTCTACACCAAACACAGCTGCTATACAAATTTAAATTTTAAAAGTTTACTGAATGTCTTTAGAGATTATCACAAAGTACTAAAGATGATATAAGATTGACAAATCTTAAAGTGAGGTGACAATACACAATGAAGTTTACTGAATTCAATGATAACTATGTCACATTTTTGGCATGTTAAAAAAATGATCAGAGGACAGGAAATTGCTGTTCCCTGGAATATTCAAATCTAAAGAATTAAGGATATCATTAGGAAGGATATTTTACTGATTATTAATCCTTACTTTTATTAAAAAATTCATGTGAAGCTAATACTTAATCATTTTTAATATGGTTACAAAGACCAATTACAGAAGCTAAACTATTTATCTCAATCCTAAAGAAAATCAACGCTGAATATTCATTGGAAGGACTGATGCTGAAGTTGAAGCTCCAATACCAAGGCCACCGGATGCAAAAAGCCAACTCATTGGAAAAGACCCTGATGCTGGGAAAGATTGAAGGCGAAAGGAGAATGGAGTGGCAGAGGATGAGATGGGTAGGTAGCATCAGCAACTCAATGGGCATGAATTTGAGCAAATTCTGGGAGATAACCGAGGAGAGAGGCGCCTGGCATGCTACAGCCCGTGGGTCTCAAGGAGTCAGACACGACTGAGTGACTGAGCAACCACAGCTACTTATCTCAATCGTTTGGAAACTACTGAAACAAAAGATATCTCAAAGCAGTCACCACAGTAGCTCCAATACTAAAAGCCTACAACAAACACATTCCATCTGGTTTCTTGAAGCACCTAGATAAATCAGCCACAGATGAAAATCCGATAGTATCTGTCCAGCATTGTCTTGTCTTGAGTTATACACTGTTCCCTCCAGGGGTGTGGAAATTCAAAGGCACCAGACACACACACACACACGCTTTGCCATGGAAGAGATTACTGCATTTTCATTCCAATAACTACAGTATTCTCAGAGACGACAAAGCAAAATCCTTCCGGAACACAAAGACAAAAATGTCGCCATTCCCAGTTTTGTTTGTTTAGTCTTTTTTTTCCCCCAAAATGTGAATCTTGAGGCATGCAATTATTGTCTGTTACTCAAACGCTAACAGATAAACTGCTCCATCATCCTATTCCTATCCTGTCAAGGATAGGACACAATGATTTAATTCTGCACAATTCTCAGAGGAAGCAGTATTACCTAGAATCTGGCACATGAGAGAAGCAAAAAGGAAAAAAACACTGTTTCATGTGATGAGTCTGATGCTTTATTAACTCATCTTTAAAATGTGGGCCTAAATAAGGCATCAAAATTCTCCAGAACAACTTTTGCTATGTATCAGAGATCAGAAAACTATAGCCTGTGGACCAGATCTGGCCCACTTCCTGGTTTTATAAATAAAGTTTTATTGAAACTCAGTCATGCCTATTGTCTGCATCCACCTTTCTGCTTCACCAGCAGAGATGAGTTTTTACAACACAGACTGAATGACCCCCCAAAGTCAAAACTATGTATTATGTAACTCTAAGAAAAACTACCCTCCTCTACTCTCAACTATTCTTTCCATTAACAACTAGGTAACAAAGTCACTTGCCTGATAAGGGAACCCCGAAATGTGATAGTCATCCATATTCTCAACATGTACAAGAGCAAACGATGTTCTGCTTTCCTGGGGGAAAAGGGATAGTACTTCCAAGTCTACATAAAGCTTATTGGTTATTCAGGTACAAGTCAAAAACATATACTAATATCTATATTTTGTCTCAATGGAAGTTGTTCCCTGATATTTCTGGAGAAGATTCCTGATCACCCACAACTTCTTGATTGAGGTTTTCATGTAAGATTCCAGACCTAGGCAGTCACATGTGTTGATCTCTCTGTGCTTCCCGCCTCACCTGACATGGTGCTGATAACCATGACCGATGTTCATGGAGCCTTTAGGAAGCTTAAAGTTCTAATTCATGAACGCTCTAGAACTATGAGCCAATGGGCATACAGTGAGCTAACTCAACGAAGGTGACAGAATGAGAGTGGCGGTGTTTTCTATTTTCCCAGGAAGGTCCAGCATGCAGTAACACTTAATGAATGAAAGATGTCACCCGAAACTGACTGCCCTTTATGGAGAACAGAACCTGATATGCCGAGAATAAATTACAATAAATTCAAATGAAACATTAATAAGCCAGTTCATCTATTTACATTAGGGAGAGGAGAGTGATGGTTATCTTAAAAATAGGAATAAACTCAACTGGTCAAGGCCGGTGAAGTGTTAAGAACACCTTGCTGTACTGTGCTAAGTCGCCTCAGTCCCGTCCAACTCCGTGTGAACCCATGGACTGCAGGCTGCCAGGCTCCTCTGCCCATGGGATTCTCCAGGCAAGAATACCAGAGTGGATTGCCATTTCCTCCTCCAGGGGACCTTCCCGACCCAGGGATCCAAACCACGTCACTTGCATCCCCTGCATTGCAGGCGGATTCTTTACCGTTGAGCCATTGGGAAAGCCCCTAAGAACCCCTTCAGTTCAGTTCAGTTCAGTCGCTCAGTCATGTCCGACTCTACGACCCCATGAATCACAGCATGCCAGGCCTCCCTGTCCATCACCAACTCTCAGAGTTTACCCAAACGCATGTGCATCGAGTCGGTGATGCCATCCAGCCATCTCATCCTCTGTCGTCCCCGTTTCCTCCTGCCTCCAATCCCTCCCAGCATCAGGGTCTTTTCCAATGAGTCAACTCTTTGCATGAGATGGCCAAAGTATTGGAGTTTCAGCCTCAGCATCAGTCCTTCCAATGAACACCCAGGACTGATCTCCTTTGGGATGGACTGGTTGGATCTCCTTGCAGTCCAAAGGACTCTCAAGAGTCTTCTCCAGCACCACAGTTCAAAAGGATCAATTCTTCGGCAATCAACTTTCTTCACAGTCCAACTCTCACATCCATACGTGACCACGGGAAAAACCATAGCCTTGACTAGACGGACCTTGGGTGGCCAAGTAATGTCTCTGCTTTTTAATATGCGATCTAGGTTGGTCATAACTTTCCTTCCAAGGAGTAAGCGTCTTTTAATTTCATGGCTGCAATCAGCATCTGCAGTGATTTTGGAGCCCCCCAAAATAAAGTCTGACACTGTTTCCCCTGTTTCCCCATCTATTTGCCATGAAGTGATGGGACCAGATGCCATGATCTTAGTTTTCTGAATGTTGAGCTTTAAACCAACTTTTTCACTATCCTCTTTCACTTTCATCAAGAGGTTCTTTAGTTCCTCTTCACTTTCTGCCATAAGGGTGGTGTCATCTCCATATCTGAGGTTATTGATATTTCTCCCAGCAATCTTGATTCCAGCTTGTGCTTCTTCCAGCCCAGCATTCCTCATGATGTACTCTGCATATAAGTTAAATAAGCAGGGTGACAATATACAGCCTTGACGTACTCCTTTTCCTATTTGGAACCAGTCTGTTGTTCCATGTACAGTTCTGACTGTTGCTTCCTGACCTGCAAATAGGTTTCTCAAGAGGCACGTCAGGTGGTCTGGTATTCCCATCTCTTTCAGAATTTTCCACAGTTTCTTGTGATCCACACAGTCAAAGGCTTTAGCATAGTCAATAAAGCAGAAATAGATGTTTTTCTGGAACTCTCTTGCTTTTTCCATGATCCAGCGGATGTTAGCAGTTTGATCTCTGGTTTCTCTGCCTTTTCTAAAACCAGCTTGAACATCTGGAAGTTCCTGGTTCACATATTGCTGAAGCCTGGCTTGGAGAATTTTGAGCATTCCTTTACTAGCGTGTGAGATGAGTGAGCCTCATTGCATGCCAATTTACTGTAGCTCTGAAAAGTGGGGTAGGCAGAAAGAAAAATCTTCCAAGGTGCTACACAAGTAGCTCTTCAATTTGCATTTCACATGCCAGTACTTCGTAACATTGTGGAAAAGATGAAGTAAGAGAAAACATGTGAAGCACCCAGCAAAGCACAAGGTCCTTTGGGAGACAAGTCTGTCTGTTGTTTTAGGTCTGGTGTCTGCTGAGTGAGTGTCATCTCTTACTCTGGTAAAGAGAGGGTAAATGAGAATTCCCGCGAATGAGGAACACTGATGTTTTGCTCTGACAACCCACATCTGCCCACTAGTCTACTCTGGGAACAGGTACAGAATCCCACCACAAGCAATTTCAGAAGTTTCCAGAGTATATACATGCATTCACATGTGTATATAAACAAGAATGTATGGCAGATGATACTTGAGACAAAAGGTGGAGTCCTCCAAAGTCACATATTAAGAAGTTTTTGACAACCTGAATCCCTATACACACATAAGAGACGGTGGTTATTTGAAGGTAGGCTTCATCGAAATGAGCCTTTGATAAAGTGAAAGCTATCAGTTCACCTGTTGCCAAGACACCCTTTCATATAAGGAGTTTGTTTAAAGTGGGCTACACCCACGGATGAATAACTCTTTTAAAATATTGATTCTGTTCTGTATTCAAAGGTGGAGATTATGCACGCTTGTCAAGAAATAAAGAGCAAAGAAGTCTATGGGAGATCTTTGCATTTTACATGGTATACAGATATTATTCTGTGCTTGACTGGAGCTCATTTAAATTTCATGGCAAACATCAGCCACGTTTCAACACTTGCCGTAAGTATGCATCACACCTTAAGCTGATTTCAGTACAGTGATGCTTTTAAAATGTCCTCTGAGGACTAACAAAGTATCCTTGGCCATCAGAAAAAACAAGAATTCAACAAAGAACTCTAAACATGCCTAATGTACAAAAGGAACACATTCTTTGTAAATCCACACGCTCTGGGCTGTGGGCATCTGTCTCAGTCCACTTAGACGACCAGGAGGAGGTGGTGACCACACTGTGACGTGGCTTTAATCTGCTTATTTTCTTATGAGAGATTGTATAAAATATCAAATCAAATTCACACAATTCACCCACAACTGCAGGGCCCGAACACAGAATTCCCAAGGCCAAGACCCAAAGCTTGACATCAGAACCCTCATTCCTCGTCCACAATGGAGCTGGGAGCAGAGAAAGCTCCAGAAGTGAAAATGCTCATTAACACCCCGGGACCAAAAAGGAAAGAGCCAATAGCTGATGAACCTGAAGGTGAAGATGTTGACTCTATTATTTTCATGGTGTGAATGAATCACACCGCTTATTTTAAGGGACTCAGAAGTCTCATCAGCATTTTCATGTGACAATATTTACTCCACTGGGGAGAGGAGGCAGAGACGCCATTAAAACAAATTTCTGCATTTTCATGTTCGGATTCAGTAAACAAAATAAATCATCAGTGGATTTCATCTTCCACTAGAAGTTTTGGGCACAACGCTCATAGCCCAGGACATCCTCAGAAAAGGGTAATTTTACATTTGCTCCTGCTGATCAAATGGAGCAAGGTGAGCGACATTCAGACGGGGAGAGATCTGGAGCAGGAGATGGGCCAGGAGGGGCCAGATCACGATTGATGACGACACGCGGAACGGAGGCCAAAAGAGGGCATTTGTGATCTCAGCGGTCAGTGTCCAGAAGCCTCACTGCGCCTGCTGAAACGCCAAGCCTCAGTGAACATTTCCAACATTTAACAAACTCCGAAACATCAGATGTTGGTGGGAGGGGGTCCATGATGGGAACACACGTGAAAATGAGTTAAGACTTCCTTAAGACTTGACACTGAGTAACAGAACCCTCCACTAATGGTCTTTCATCTTTTTGGTGAATCTCGGTGAATCGCCAAATTCACATCTCAGTTCTATTTTTTTAAAAAACAAGCTGATTTTCAAGTTGTTTCCTTTAAGCCTCTGAAATAGCCAAACAATGAACACCAGTAAGAAAAAGCTTTGTACAATTTGCCGCCCTGACTTTCCAGATGGTTCAGTGGTAAAGAATCTGCCTGTCAAGCAGGAGACATGGGCTCGATCCCTGGGTCAGGAAGATTCCCTGAAGAGGGAAACAGCAACCCAGGCCAGTGTTCTTACCTGCGAAATCCCATGGACAGAGGAGCCTGGTGGGCTACAATCCATGGAGTCGCGAAAGTCAGACAACTGAGCGACTAAACAGCAGCAGCAGCAGCTGGGATGAGATGCATGTTCTGGCAAATTCAGTTCCCGGGGGGATGGAAGGGGGAAGGGATGGCTAGAGATTTGGGGTGGACATGTACACACTGCTGTAGTTAAATGGGTAACCAACAAGGACCTAACCTACTCTATAGCACAGGGAACTCTGCTCAATGTTATATGGCACCTGGATGGGAGGGGACTTTGGGGGAGAATGGATACATTTATGTATACGGATGGCTGAATCCCTTTGCAGTCCACCTGAAACTAACACAACCTTGTTAAGCAGCTATGTTGTTTAGCCGATAAGTCGTGTCTGACTTTTTTTTATCCCATGGATTGTAGCCCGCGAGGCTCCTGTCTATGGGATTTCCCAGGCAAGAATACTGGAGTAGGTTACCATTTCCTTCTCTTAGGAATCTTCCAGACCCACATGCCAATCTCCTGCATTGGCAGGTGGATTCTTTACTACTGAACCACTTGGGAAGCCTAATAATCAGCCATACTCCAATATAAAATAAAAAGTTAAAAAACAAAGCAGAAATGCACGATCTAGGATGTGAAGCTCCCTCCCCTCTTTTGAGCTCAGAAGCCCGGGGGCAGGAAGAGAACCCACCAGGGAGCCCTGGTCAGTGGTGCAGGGACTGTGGTCAACCTTAATCTCTGCACTGCATTCTCACCATATGCTCTTTAACACACCACACTGGGCTTTGTATCAATATGAAAAAAAAAAAGAAAAAAAGAGAACCCTAAACAGCATGCATAAATAAAATGTCTTTCTTTTGTTTAAATCCTGCAAGAAGCTTAATCTGTATAAGAAATACGTCAGGTATGTTCTCAGTTATTGCTTTAACATTAGTTAAAGGTGCTCTAGTTATTAACAGATGTGAGCCCAGAACAGCTTCCGAGGCAAGCACATGTCGAGAGTCTTACCGCTGCTCCAGAATGTGCCAAAACCCAAATTAGGCAAATTGGAAACGGGGAGCTCTGCAATCCGACAGCGCAGTGGAATTAAAGTAATGGCCCATTTAATTCTCCAAGGATTCGGCAAAATGAAACAGAGAAATGTTTGTGAAAAACACAGGACTGAAAGTCTGTGTGTGACCTTAGAGGTCACCCAACAGAAACAGATAGGCTTTTAAAAATTCTGTCCTCTTCCCACTTGGAAGCTTGGCGTGAAGGAACAAAATGCTTGCTTTCTGACGGGTGGCAGCTGGCTACCACATCACCCGTGATCCACCTTACTAAGCAAATAGATCCAGAAGATCATCATTAACACAGCGTCAGGACACTTAGCCTCGGAAGAATCTGAGATTGTCTTTAGTGATATATACAGAACACGCATGCTGTGATGGATCCTTCTAAAAACCGATATCCAATGAAGAAAACATGGGTTAAGATCACTGAAGTTACCTTGGACAAGCATAACATACCATCCAAATTTGAGACAGTTATGGTGTATTGCTGTTTCAGAGACTTTTTACTCCAAAGTATAACTGGTGAGTTTAGAAGTAAAGGGGAAACAAAGCCTGGTCAAAAGCATGCCTCGGTCAGCCTGCACGAGTGATGTGCCATACGACAGCGTGCCGTTTGCAGGTGACATTTCTGGTCAAATGTTCCATGATGGAGCCCAGCCGAGCCCACGAGAGCCTGGGAGGGTACAGCCTGCCCTGGACATGGGAAGCTGGGGTGGCCAGGAACGGATTCCGCTGGTCAAGGCCACGAGCTGGGAGGGTACACACAGCCTGCTCTGGACATGGGAAGCTGGGGTGGCCAGGAACGGATTCCGCTGGTCAAGGCCACTCCTCAAGTAGGACCATGATGCCTGACCAGCGCGTAGTACAAACAAGATAACACCCAATGAGACCCCGAGTGCTAGTACTAAGTCCCTTTAGTCATGTCTGACTGTTTGCAATCCTAAGGAATGTAGCCCCTCCAGGCTCCTCTGTCCATGGGTTTCTCCAGGCAAGAATACTGGAATGGGTTGCCATTTCCTCCTCCAGGGGATCTTCCCCACCGAGGGATTGAACCCGCATCTCTTTCGTCTCCTGCACTGGCAAGTGGGTTCTTTATCGGCAGCACCACCTGGGAAGCCTCTGAGCAAAGCTCAAATTGAATTAAAAAGAACAAAGCTGAGTGGGGCAGGGTAGCGCTGTGGCAGCAGGCGGTACTGGATTTGAATCTAGACTCTGTATCACTTCCTAGCTGTGTGACTTGGAGAAATGACCTGTCCGCTCTTCCTCTGGGAGAAGACTGAAAGAGGATCCATTTCCTGGCTGCCTTCTGAGGATAACGGGGACGCTGTGCAGTGCACCAGGCGTGCGGCCTTATGCAGGCACGTGACTAAGGAGAACCACCTTCACTGTCAAACAGGGTTTTGTGGAAGGAAAAGAGTGACAGAGGATTCTGTTTTCTCCTTGCCCCGTTCCTTCCTGCATTTCTGTGAATCTTCAGGTGGGCATAGAAGGCAATCAAGGAAATACCTGTACTGGATACCCCAGGGCAAGTCCTCCCAGGGGCACTGAGCACAGGCCTCACATCGGCCAGGGCAGACAGCTCAAGGAAGGGTCATCCCCAGGCTTGACACCAGTGAAGTGGATTAGCAGAGCAGACACTGAAACGGGAAAGCCATTTTTATCCCTTCTTGACCTAATTCTGGTCAGAGGTATCATTCCTCGGGCTGGACATATTACCTGGTTTATGAGGGGTTGCCTTCAGCGGCTCAAAGAGCAGCCAGCATTACCAGCAAAGATTAAGAAAAGTCCTTTAGCTTCTCCCTTATCCGGAAGAGATCTGCTCCCAGCAGATTAGATGTGGATAATGAGAAATCCCCACAGACCCCATCACCTAGACCACCCAATGAAGGTCAGCTACATGAGGTCCAGGGCATTTATTTCTCAGCACATCCACCTAAAGGAGAGGGCATGAGTAGTGATGGAACTGGGGGAGGGGAAAGCTGGGTTTGCAGACCTTGCACGTGAGGGCTCCTGAGCGGGGAGAGGGGAGTCAGAAGCCCGTGCCCACACTCCACCTCTTCTCACTGGCGTGGTGCATTCAAGAAAACCTCCAATCCCTTTTGTTCTCTTTACAAATAAAACCATTCCATTTCCTACAGATAAATGAGATACACAATGATGCGTCAGAGAAAACCAGGAATTGCAACTCGTCTGCCTGATGTTCAGTTTCTTGGAACCAAATTGTGATCCAGGCCAATACACCATCCCCAGCTGCTCATCGTGGAAGGAAAAGGAACAAGGAGTGGGGAGGGCCCTTGGGCATGGACCAGGACTCGAGACACACAGCTCTGATTCCTACCAGAAGGAAATGCAGCTTTGCTACCAGGACAATGGAAGAGTCATGGGCAGGGGAGTTCACACAGAGGGATACACTTATGAGCAGGAGGTCAGTCCTGAAAGCAGGTGGTAAATGCTTGAGCAGAATACCAAAAGGGGTCCATTCAGAGGGCTTCTCACTAGTCTCCGAGGCAAGAGGTCCAGCTGGAGCCCCTTTGAGCAATAGGTCTTGTTCTTGAAAGAGAAAAGAAAAACGCCGTGATGTGACTGATCTCTTCGCTACAGGCTTAGGTCAAGCTGAGTTACCTCCCCTCTGTGAGAGCTGAGCACGACTGAACTGTACCCACATCTTCAGAACTGAAGGGTAGAACCTGCCATCACAGACTCAGGCTCACCTGTAGTCAAGGTACAACATCAAAGGACCAGATAGGGAAGTCATCTCCAACGTGAACTCTGCTTTGGATGCATCTGAGAGTCAAGCAGACGTCCAGGAGAATGCTAGAAACAGATGCTCCCCAAGAAGGATGCTCCAACATGTGTGTAATCAGAGCCTTACCTACAGCACCCGACTTTTCTCTTGGCTTGGGTTTTGGAGAGAAGGAGGCTTCAGAAGATACAAGTTAATTTCACCAACAGATAGGCAGGTTCAATGAAAGGGACAGATTCTTGGGGAACTTGTGTGCAGACACTGCAACCATATGGGGATAACGCCCAGACAGAAAGGAGGCATTCTGAGAACAGAGAACATCGTGATGAATTTTTCCGTACGCACACAACCATGCGACCGCCTGGTTCAAGATGCACAGAAGGCAGTGTGGCTCTATGCAATTAGTGTGCTCAAAGACGACCACCCTTCTGACATCTGCCACAACGGGGCAACTTCTCACCCTCTAGGACTTGGTTTCAAAGGAAACATGTGGCGTTGACGGTTGTGTCTGGCTCCGGCTGCACGAGCTTTGTGAAGGTCATTCATGCTGCATGCACGAGCAGTCAGCTCCTTTTCCCTGTTGTATAGTATTCCACTGTATGAATAAAGCCCCCAAAGTTTATGCATTTGGGTTATTTCCAGTTCAGAATTCAGATGGACAAAACTAAGGAACATTCTTTTATATCCTTGACTCCTATATTCTTGTCTTTTTTTAATGCAGAAATTGAGATCTCAGAATTTACTAAGCTGTAGAGCTGAAAAGCCAGCATTTCTCTGCATAGCACACATCTAAGAAGGAGGCAAAAGAAAAGAGATGCAAATATTTTCTTATCATCTGTCTTGTACTTTCTTATATTTTTATTCTTAGGTGCTTCTGCTTTCGGAAAATCCCACTTTAAATGTTTAGCTATTTGGGGGACTTCCTTGGTGGTCCAGTGGTTAAGACTCTGGTGTTTCCACTAGTGGGGCTTCAGTTTCGATCCCTGATCAAGGAACTAAGATCCCAAATGCTGTGCAGCACAGCCAAAGAAAAAAAGCTATTTTTCCCTTTGCCAGGGAAAGGGTTAGTTCCTTGACCAGGGATCGAACCATGTCCCCTTCAATAGAAGCATGGATTCTCAACCTCTAGATTGCCAGGGAAGTCCCCAGATAATTTTAACAGACTCAGAAAAACAACTGTATGTCTACTACAGCCATGAACAACTAAAAGCAGTCTTGATGATACAAAAAACCTCAATTACATCCTCTGTTCATATTAAGTGGGTTTTCTCACCTGCGAATCACAGCTTTCCATTTTCTTCCTAGAATCCCACATCGTGCAAACACCACTGCCCCTGGAGCCGCAATCTGGCCAGCTCACGCTGCCACCTGTAGCTCTGTTCTGTCCTGCATTTAAGCATGTATGCATTTGCATTTATCTGTTTTGCTCATGGTCCCTAAAACTTCAGTTTTCCTTTACCAACAGCACAATTTCAGGATTTCCTGGCAGCTTTATTTATGGTGACGCGTTTAAGAGATGGAAGACAGATTTCGATTTTCTGGATTAGCAATAAAGCAAAATTTACAGATAGTTGCCCAAAATACTTGGAGAGATTATTGCATCCACAGTGGGAACAGCCCACCCCCAAGGGATTCTGTTGAAGGCATCCATGGAGACGCTCCCTCCCACCTGGCATTAAACTTCCCCAAGTCCCACACATCCCCAGTATCACTTCCCTTCCAGGAAGAACAGCGGGCTACAGGTTTCCCCGCTGCGCACACATCACCTGGCAAATCTCTCCAGCCAGCACCAGTGGCATGACTACCAGCCAGAGAAGTAAATGAGCTGAAAATTGGACTGGAGGACTCTAGGTTAAGAGAGGACAGTAAAGAGCCCCGTGACAGAGTTTGGATCCACAGGTTCAGGATTCCATTCTCGGGCATATCTGGATGCCAAGAATTATATAGTTGTGTGCTAATGTATGAGGGAAAAGGGGCTTTCAGGATGTTTTCCGTGTGTGCGGTATCTGGATGCATCACCCGAAGCATCCAGGTATAGACGAGGCATTTCCTATAAAGCGGTTTCTAAAGAAGGTCACTACATAAAGCACCGACCTAGGCTCAATTCAACTCAACGAACCACGACCCAGCAAGAGCGGAATCGCAGCACAGAGCTGGTGCTCAGGAAGGAACAGGCAGCGGTGCGTGCGTACAGCCGAGATTGAAGGGCTGAGTGAGTGACAAGACGTCACCGACTGTCCTCCCGATTCACTGCCCCCCCGCCGCCCCCAGCCTGGCATTGCCCTCCCGTTTACCATTTCTCTGACCTTTCTTGGGAAATATCAAGTCTGCTGAACGTGGCTACTTCCAGGTATGCTCAAAGAGGCTGAGCTTCAAGCCCCAAACCTGAGAAAATTTAGGGAGCGGGGTGATCCGCGGCTAGCTGGCCGCCTAATCCCAGGCCTGGGCACCAGGTCCCACAGGGATCAAAGAGGCCCCTAGCAGCGGCTCTGAGCTCCGAAGACCTCCTCGTTGGTGGATCTGGGGGGAACGGGGTAGCTCCTTTGGCCTCCCCAAGTGAGCTCAACTCTGGCCTGAAACAAACGCAGCAAGTGCCCTGGCCTGGCAGGTGGGCGGTGAGCGCCACTTGCGGGGCGGGTGAGGGCGGGGGCGGGGTGGGGGTCGCGGTGCAGAGGCGCCGGGTTCCTGAAGGTCAGCGGGCCGCAGACCCCGCGGGCGGACTGCCTTTGGTACTCGGGCCAGTTACAAGCAGCCTGCCGGGCAGTCCCCGCTTAGAGGGGCTGACCCCGGGTTGGACCCAAGGCAGGCAGCAAATCCGCAGATGAAGGCGGCAGCCGCCTAAGCCCCCCACGCGCTCCTGATTTCAAAACCGCGCTCGGCTGGGTCGGCCGCCACCGCCGGCAGCCTGGGCGCGGGGTCCCCAGCGGCCCCCTCCCTGGAAACCCCGCTGGGTCCCCGCCCTCCAGCTGCTGCTCGGAGGCGGCTCCAGCTCTAGGGCAGGCTCAACAAGTTCCCGGGCCGCGCAGCGCCGCCTGCAGCCCAGAAACCCCGAGGACGCGCCGCGGTGGAGCCCCCGAGCAGGCGGCGGCGCCGGCGGCTCCTTCCCCCGTCTCCGCGGCAGGCGCTCGGGCGTCGGCGGGCGGGGGGCCCTGCACTCCCGCCCGCTCGGCTCCCTCCGGGCCCCCCGCCCCACGCCCGCGGCCCCGGCCCGGCCCCGCGCCGCCCCCGCCCCCGCCCCGCGGGGCCCGGGGCTCCGCCCGCCTCGCTGCCAGGCGAGCGGCTCCGGCGCCCCGTCCTCCGGCCGCCCGGCTCGGCGGAGTGGCTGGGACCCGGGGGGCGGCGGCGGCGGCGGCGGCGGCAAGGACTTCCCTCCCGCTCCCTCCGCCTCTCCGCCCCCGCCTCCCGGCCCCGGCGCCCAGATCTCGCCGAAGACGATCGCAGTCAATGAGGACATCGGAGGAGCACGGCGCCGGGTGGCTGTGGCTGGCTCCGCCGCGCCGCCAGCGAGCGAGCGCGCGGGCGTCCCCGGAGCCGGCCGAGCCGCTGCCTCGCCGCGCGCGTCGCTGAGCCGGGCCGGAGGGACGCGAGCTGCGGCGCGGGGGGCCGGCCGGGCCGGGCCGGCGGCGGCGGCGGCGGAGGGGGGGCGCGGGCGGTGGGCCAAGCCCCCGAAGCCGAGCCTTCCTCCGCGCGAGCCCGGCGAGCCTCGCCGCGGATGCCCTGCCCGGAGTGCTCCGTGCCGCGCCAGGCTTGCCGGGGTCCGCGGCGAGACATGCCCGAGCCAGGCGCTGCACCGACCTCGACTTATCTGTAAGCCGCCGAAGGTAAGCGGAGCCCCGCGCGCCCTGCTCCCGCGCCCCGGCGCCCGCTGCGCTTGGCCGCGGCCAGAGCACCGCCCGGACGGGCGCCGACCCCGGGGTTCTCGCCCCGCTCCCCCGACCGGGCTGCGCGGCGGACTCTGCAGGCTGCCGGGGACCGGGGCCGCCGGGGGCCGACCGGGCGGCGGGCGGGGGCGAGGGGCGAGGTTACGCAACTGCCACTGGCCCGGGCCGGGTGGCGAGGGGCGTCCGGCAACTTTGGCGACGGCCGGCGAGGAGCGGGTCCATGTGTCTGCGATGTCGGTTCTAGACAAACGCCACAGCCTCCTATAGCACCCGACAGCCCGCGCCAGGCAGAACCGGGGGTGTTGGAGGGGGGCGGGGGGCGCTGGGGGCGGCCGTGGCCCCCGCCGATCTCGAGGTTTTGAAGTCTTTCCCAAACTAACGCGAGCTGGCAAGTACGGCTGATTAACTTTGGGGGGATGAGTCCGGGCGGAGGGGCCCTGCACCGGCTGCGGAGGAGAGGCGTGAGCACCGCGAAGGCACGATGCCCACGTGAAATGCCCGTCTCCTCCCGAGGCGCCCAGGCTCGCCCGGGGTTGGCACCTTCCAGGGGCTGCGGGCCGGGGTCGGCGCCCGCGGGGCTTCAGGGGGCGCAGCATCCCGAGTCAGACCCAGGACGGGCGTGGGAAACCAACCCAGGCTGCAGACCGAGCGAGCGGGCCGGCCGGCTGGCGAGCCAGGGCAGGAGGGAGGAGAGAGCCCGCGGGCCGGCCCGCGGCCCGGGTCAGCGCCGGGAGCCCCAAGTCAAGAGCGAGAGCCTGCGTCTTGCTGGTTCATGCTCAGGGTTCCCAGCTGGCATCTCCACTGCCAGGATAAAGAGCCTGTCCCTGTGACCTCAGCACAAGGCATGCCACAGGGGGATGGAGCTCCCCGTAAGGGGATGCCAGGAGTGGGGGTGACTCTGGAGTACACTGGGGGCCAGAAGCGGGGCGTTTGGCTCATGTACAGAGAAGGGCCCTGACCCCTCTCCCGCTGCCGGTCTGTGCCGGAAGGCTGGACCCTGAACCAGAATCAGCAGTGAAGCAGTTTTAATTTGACCTTGTCTGCTTAGGCGCTTAAATTCTGCGGAGGCATCCCAGGGTGAACTGGCCAAGATGGAACTTTGGGCCAGCCCTGCCTTGCCTGGGAACGCAGGAGGTATTTTCAGAAGACTATAGCTCAGAGGAGGAGGGTCCAGCCAGCACACCTGGAGGTTTTCCTTGGATAAGCACCAACAAGGGGGGGGGGAGGTTCCCTTTCCATTTGCCAGAGAGAGGGGGGAATGTCAAGGTTACCGGACTGGGGACTTGATTGAAGACTACCACCCACATCACCTGACCCGGGCCATTCTCAATGAGGAGTACATGTATGAAACTGCTTTAACCTCATTAAGCTTATGCTACAGACCCAGCAGAAAGTATAACCATCATTTCACTTTGCAGAGGCGGAAAGTGCCTGGGTTTTACTATTCACATTTTGTGCTATTACATTCATATTCCTGTTGAATGTTTCTTTTCAAAGAAAAGTTCATATTTATCTTTGCCTTTTTTTTTTTTTGCTTTAGCGAACGTGTTGTTAGCTCAAAGGAAAAATGGAAGTCCTGCCATTTGCATGCCTCACCAGATATTAATAATTCACTATCCATGTTTACTACTTACATTAGATGGCACTGCTACTCATGATGGTTTTATTACAGGCGCATTTGCAGGAAAAAAAGTCTAGCACAGCCATCACTAATTGCATGATTTTGCATAAATTATGTTAGCTACAGAGAGTTTGAGCTTTTCTTCACTAAATTCATCATTTCCTTAAAGATAAGGTGATTCTGTTTAATTTCTTTAAAGGCAAGGCCTCTCCTTAAAGATAGGTGCCCTTGAAAAGCAGAGGTTACCTTTCGATTTACTGGAGTTTATTAGTGTGATTAAGACATTAGCTTTTACTTAAATCAGCCCCATTGTCCTACTGAGACACAGCCACTGCTGGCCACACAGGTTAGTCAGGCCTCAGCTGGAAAGTTGGTACTTTTACTCTTGACTTTGGGGGCTTCTCTGTTCTGTTGTTTTCCCTACGTGCAGGGCAGGGAATTTCTGTTTTCTATTTCTCCCTCTGTAGAGGAAAAAAACAAGAAACTTTGTAAGTAAATAAGATAATTAATGGAAGACTTGTGTATGAAAGGCATCAGAGTAGCAGGAAGATTCCTGCACAATGAAATAAGCAGTCAGAAAATAAAAATGATTCTCGGGCTGTAGAGCTGAACCCAGCAGAGCAGTTGGGCAGATGTGTTCGCTTAGCTCCACATTTGTATTCTCTTGTCTGTTCTCACCCATGGCTGTCTCATTTAGAGCTACAACTACTGAACTCTCTTGTATGAGAAGCAGATTACTTACGTGGGGACAGGCTGCTTCTCGGGGAATAATAATAAAGAAGTCACAGCTACACTGCAGAGCGGCAGTGCTGTGGCCCGGCATCAGTGTAGGGAGGCAGGGATCGGGTCGTCGGGAACGGCGAATTGTGAAGCTCTGGACCAGCCCACCAGGTACCTGAGGAGGCGCACTGCAAGGCTGTGGAAACCACACCAGTCGTGTCCAGTTAAGGCAAACCACAGTCATCTGGGGGCTGTGGTCATGATGGTGACCCCCCAGACAAAACTGGCATGGTTACATTAAACAGTTCCTTCCTCAACAATTCCCTGACCAGTTCCTCCAAGCCCTTCATTCCCCCACCACCAAAATGAGCTGACATAATTTATGAAGCAGTTTCTTTTTAGTCTCTTCACATATTTGATTTTAATATTTCATAACATGACTTCAATATTTTAAAGCAAAATTTAGTATGATTGATATGACATCACAACACTTTTATTACCAGGGAATTTGCATACAAACATTTGGATAAGTCTTTATCTAATATTTGGGCTAACCTATGACGTAAATGTCATAAAGACGTTACACATTTTCATCAGTGTATTTTTGAAGTATATTTTTCTTATATATTAAGGACATAACACAGAGATATGGTGCCACGTTGTGGGGATCCTGCTGGGATCCACATAATGACGCTGCTTAGATGTCAATTCATATTAAACAGTAAGCCATATGAATTATAGGTTTGAACCTTTGGACTGTGTACAATAGTTAACGTGTCTGTTTCAGGTTCAGGGACCCTGCCTGAAGTGTCTCCAAGCACCCAAGAATCTTACCTGTCAGGTTTACGAAAACCATACCTAGGGAGACATTTCTGGATTCCAAATTCAATTCTTGATATAAACTCTCTCAGACACCCCCTCTCCCGTAAGCCACTGTGATGTTCAGTATGGGTCTGAGTCACACATGCTGTAGACATCGTTCACACCACAATGAATGAATGAGTTGAGGTACTCTGAGTTAGATAAAGACGTGATCAAGTGACAAACCAACAGTGTAAATAAAAGCAAAACACTCCAGCCTGATAGCTCTGTGGCTTTCTGCTGGACGCATATTCTCAGCTCTAATTGGGAGAGAAAGAAAAAGAACTCGACTACAGAAAAGCAGATAATAGGGACAAGGACTTCTGTTTCCAAATTATAAACCTTTTGGCCAACACTATGTTTCCAAGGGATTTGGGAAGAACAGTCTTCAAATTCATCATTTGCAAATATTACTTCTGCAGAGTACTGAACTGATTATTCCAAGTACTGTATATTCACAGACAAGCTCTCTTCGCCGTGTTATCTTGCTGTTAGGAATTGACACCAAAGACAAGCAGAGAGAGGTTCACGTCTACACCCTGACGCTTCACCCGAGTTATGCAATTCTGGCCATGACGCGGGTAAAGAAGAAACTTTTTGAAAAATCACAATAGTATGGCAAAAAGCTGGTCAAAGTTTCTATTGCAGTTACTATGGAAAATTCCAATTCAATCCTAATAATCTAGCCTTAGGCATAAAATGAAGTGCAGTAAATGATAGCATATAAGAGGCGTAAGAAAGAGGTCTGGTGATGCCAGAAATACTACGGGCAGGCAGTCCTGCAAATATGATACTCGCCTCATCAAGACTGCAGAGAGAAAAGGCAGGAAGGGGAAGCTGATGGTCTGAGAGCTTCGTTTCAGCTGCTCAGTTAAGAAACCGCCAAGGAGCTATAGCAATGTCCACTTTCAACAGAAATGAAACTGACCAATTTTTGTTTGTGTTTCCAGGTCATCATTCCACTGGTGATGTGGGCCCCTCCAAACTGGTTGTTCCCTGGGAAGTATCCTATGTTTGTCAACTGTCCAATTGTTTATCTTTTTCACGTGTATTAATGCTTTAGTCAGACTCAGAACACCCCGTATTATCTGCATTTTGTTCCCTGGAAGCTGCTTGTTTTTGTAGTAAGCGATTTTAGCATCCTTGGAAATGTAATGGAACTATAAAACCTGGGCTCCGTAATGGGCAAGCACTGGAAAGTAGATTGATATGCAGATGGCTTGGTCCGGAAAGGAAGGCTGGTCTGTGGAAATGTACCCAGTCGTAGCGGCAGTGGCCATAGCAGGGTGTGAGATATTGCGAGATGAGAGAGCGGTTCTCAAGAAGTTCAAGGCCAGGAGGGCGAGAGGAGGTGGGAGACAGGATCAGGAGAGGGCCAGCAGTGTGCTTTGGAGGCTCCCGGGCAAACAGGGTGATGTCCTCACTGAGAAAAGGGGGTGAGATGCACACACAGATCCTGCAGCTGAGCACAGCTGCTGGGTGCTCAGAGCACTCAGAGCTGTGTGGGAAGGGAAGAAGTGCCACTGGGCGCAGCTTTCAGGGTGGAGATCAGAGAGTGAAGAGGCAGTTTAAAGCCAGTTTACGGAGGAGCCAGCAAGGCAGAAAGGTCCTGTGTCCGTTGGTGATGGGTAAGCACTGAATGTTTTGAACAATTACATACATTTCTTGAAGATGAAGTCTTGATAGCTAGAGACAACAGAGAAGAGGAACTGGAGATCGGCTGAGAGGGTGTGACGGGTGAGAATTAACTGGTAGCAAAGGTGACTGGTGACCATGGAGATAAATACAAGGGGACATTGGGACCCTGGGAGAGAGACATCCTGGGTGGTGAGTCTGTAACATGGCAACATGGAGAAGGGACTAAAGATGCTACAAACCCAGGCTGACGTGCGGCTTGGGGATCAAGAGAAGCCAAGAAGCCAGGGAGCCAGCAGGTCTGGAGGAAAAAGATAGAATTACTATCAGAAATCGGAATGTGAGTTTCCAACTGGAAACATTATTTTAAAAGATAAGTTCTTCATCATTTCTTGCTTCTTAGAACTTCCATGAGAAATACTCTGAAAGAAGAAAAAAACTAGACCAAAGGATTCACACCACAAAGAAATTCTTAAAGGACTAAGAATAGTCCTATGAAATAACAGGTGCTTAATGAATATTTAATGAAGCTATTAACAATAAACCTAGTCAGTGATTCTGCTAGAAATTCACAGACTCCAGATTGGACAATAATTTTTTTCCCTTCCATTTCAAGTTGTACTTGTTTTGAAGCAGGAATTAAAAGGAAGAATCATGAGCTGTTGCTAACAAGCAAGACAACTTCTAGAGATGCACAATCTTCAAATCTGGGCCCCGTGGTGATTAAGGAAGAAAAAAGTATCAAAGGTTTGGAGTCCTCCTCCCCCAAACTCAACCTTATATAGAGCTTCCTTTGGGGAAAATTCACGTGGGTAGAAGTTGAGTTTTTAAAGACAGAATGTAAGTTTAATGACCTAGTAATAGAATTACAGTGAAAGAAACAAGGGAGCCAAAGTAAGCCCAATCCAATAGATTAAATGCTCTTTTATCCCAAACGCTGACAGTTTTTGGCTGAAAGGAATTTTCACCTTACCAAAATACGAGTCCACAGAGTCAGTTCAAGACAACTAGAAGACATCTATATCTCTTAGCCTTGACCCCACCTCTCAATTTTATATCATGACATATCAGTTTCATTGGTTTTTGTGCCAGACGCACCAACGTATCTCTTCTTTTTTCAAGCAATACCAGAGTGGTTGATAAAGATGTAGCTTTTTGCTTTTCCCTTTTTTCCATGTTGAAATCGCATGGCACAAACAACTAGACAGCTAGTTTCCCATTAATCGTGCGCTTACAACCCGCATACCCTGGAGAAGCGTGGCAGGCAGTCACTCTCCAGAAAAGTTCATACAGATGCAAGTGTAGAGAGCATGAGCGTCTAAAACTGCTAGGGGCTTCCCTCGTGGTCCAGCTCAACAACAGACGGCCTGGGTCCAGTTCCTGGTCAGGGCGCCAGATCCTACACAGCACAACTAAGATCACACATGCTGCAACTAAGACCAGCCACGGCCAAGTACATGACTACGTTTTAATAAAAACATTTATTAAAATAGTTTAGTAAAAATGCTAAGACAAGTTTCTCACTTTTAAACCATATTTTTCTTCTGACTTCTCAGGCCATTAAAAAATCCCATGATAACTGCTTTTCTCAAATGTGTACTGTCTGTCTGTTTTGAAAGTAGTTGTTAGTTCAGAGGCTTCGCAGAAGGACTCTCCCTCCTCGTCTAATTTTTGTTGTCTTTTTTTTTTGCTATTTCTAGTCATCTCCATGTGCACTACTCACTCTCCTCTAAGTATGTCTCTGCTTTATGTATTGTTTCTATCAGATTTGCTAGTGGGGAAAGATCCCCACGGTTAGGCTAAAGGATGGGACTGATCACAGGGTTGCAGAAACTGGCTCTGTGAACACACCAGCTGGTCCTGTTGGGCAGGGCCAGCCGAGGGAGGCACCCTTTCTCCAGGAGGTGAGGCTGGCCGCTGGGTGAGGGGCAGAGGATGGACTGGAACCCAGGGTCCCTGGCTCTCACTTCATTCCTCGTGACCATTAAGTCCCACATCACAGACTCAATCCCAACTCTGGACCTAAAGCGTCTGTGAAAATGACCACTGGCATGCCCAGTTTTCAAATAAAAACCTACAACTGTATACTTTATATAACAGCCGTTCAAAGCGGCTTACTAACCTTACAGGTGGTCCTCAAACCTCTCTCTCCCTCAAATCACGTATCCAGTGTCGTCCACAAAGGTAGCCTGTTCTTAAGTGCACTGGCCTCAGCAACATCACTTCATTGTGGGCAGCAGCATCACCGAGGCCGCAGACTGGGGGCATCACAGATACCAGCCAGCGGGGCCCGCATCACAGACCAGAGTGCTCACAGGCGCACGCAGGGGATACTGTCCACCCTGCACCCCCAGTTCTGCCGGTGGCTATCTGGGTGATGTGGACACAGGTCTGCCTCACAGTGCCTCAGTTTCTCCACCTTCTAAGAAACAATAACTGCTCCATCAGAGATATTTGGTAGAACTTCCCTGGCAGTCCAGTGATTGAGACTCCAAGCTTCCACTGTAGGAGGTTCAGGTTAGATCCTTGATTAGGGAACAACAATTCCGCATGCCATGTGGCATGGCCAAAACGAAAAAGAAAAAAAACTAGTGTTTGGAGAATGCAGTATTAGAACATGGACAAAGTGGGGCTTCCCTGGTGGCTCAGTGGTAGAGGATCCCAGGTTCGATCCCTGGGTCGGGAAGATCCCCTTGAGAAGGGAACAGCTACTCACTCCAGTATTCTCGCCTGCAGAAGTCCATGAACAGAGGTGCCGGCAAAGAGTTGGAGCCGACGGAGCAACTTTCACTTTCACTTGTTTACTCGCCCAAGTTATATAATCTGAACAGTGATTCTGAGCTAATCTGTGGAAGGGGCAGAACTCAAAAGCAGGCAGGCAGTCTACACCCCAGTTCTGAAGCACCCTGTGATATGACAGAGCCAGGAAGGATCACGACAAGAAAAGACGAGAATGACAGAATGCCAAAGGGGTGACCTTGCGTACCCCCTCACCAACTTATAAAATCCTACACGTAAATCACTCACTAATAATTAACCTCCAACCCCAGATCCCTGCTGAGAAGAGCTGCCTCCACCCCCGGAATTTCTAGGAATGGTCTGAATTCTAGGTGTATTGCATCCCCGGTCAGAATCATCAAGAGAAAAACAGGTGTGAATATACCTTATTCTGGCTATGGACCTGCCGGGTGACAATCTACTTGGCATTCACCATGTGATAATTACTCCACATTGCAGAAGACCTGTGTTTTGAATGGTGACAGTCACAGGTCACTCATTGCCCTCCTCTGGGAGGAGAATCCATGTCCATTGTTGATCCAAAGTGGGGCCACGGGAAGCTCACCGTGCTGGCTTCAACCTGGGCTCTGTTTGGTGACCAGCAACCTGCGGCTAAGGTCATTCTAGAAACAGTATTATAGAAGGGGACGGCTCTCCTTGCTCCCCTGGGACACCACTCATTTATCCTTTCAGTAAATATGTAAGGGTACTTTTTGTGTGCCACATGTTGCTCTAAGCTTTAGGAATGCCACAGGAAATACAAGAGAACGAGGGGAGCAAAACAAAACACGGAGACCAGTCGGCTTTCATCTTGCGTGCGTTAGCACAGTGAGCTCGACTCCCCCGTCACCAGCTTCCCCGGACTGGGGAAGGGACCAGTATATTTCTTCTAGAGAGTCAGGTTCAAGGATGGAAACCCTGAGCAAGATGCACGTTTTCCGACTTCTGAGAGAAGAACAGTCTCCCTTAGGATTCTTTTAAAGGCTGTCTTTAAAAACAACAACCAACCTAGTAAAAGCTTCTACTTCTTCAACGCTTATGCTCCCCTCCAAAGTTTCAAGAAGGCCAAGTGTAGAGGGGTCATTTAAGGTTTTGGAAAGACATATGTTTTCCTTTTAAAAAATTACTTTTAGGATTCTGAGGGGCGCAGAATCATTTCAAGATCAGCAGTACTACTTACGCATGGCAACACCAACGTCCCTTCTTGAACCTACACAACCTTTCCCCTCTGTTCTCTCTCCCTTTTCCACAATCCCTGCAAAGGAAGAGGTGCCCGAGAGATCAAAAGACAGAAGCCGAGCACAGAAGCATCAACTTAAAATGGGATCATTCGTCCAGTCCAGCACTCGTGCTCATTGCATGCTGGGTGTTTCATAAAACATGAAACTGTGACAGGCTGGCCTCAGTTTCCTGCCCTTGGCTGGAGGGTTGTTTCCTAAGAGGAACCGTCCAGCTCAGTTCTGAGCGGGAGAAGGGTCGCTGCCACCGCATGATCCGGAGCAGTGCAAAGCCGACGGCAGTGGCTCTCGTCAGCAAAAACGCTCTGGGCCTCTGCCCCGCTGAACAGCACCAGGGATGTAATTCCCCGAGCACCGCCCCATCCTCTCTGTGCCTGCCTGTCTGGGCAGTTCCAGGCCTCCCTGTTCCCCTCACATTCTCCCCTCATTTCATTTCTCCATCTCCCTTTTCCTTCCTCCCCATGTTCATCACAGAGTGTAGTGCAGAATTATTATTTCTGAGTATTGATTTTATTGAGTGCAATTTACTGAGTGCAACTTTATTTAGACTCCAAGTTAAAAAAAAAACAAACTACTCCACGCAACACCATTGAGCCAAAGCACACACACTCGGAAGTAACCCAGTGCAGAGGGGTGATCCCGAACTCTGTTGTTTCCCCCGAAAATGCCAGGGGTTCCTCCTCTACAGCAAAATCCAGGATTCAGTTAGAAGGCTAGGTTACAATGATTCCACCCTAACATGTTCATGTTATCCCACATGATTGAGATTTTCTAATTAAATTTTTATTTTGCCATAGCCAGATCCCACTCCCAAGAAGAACGCCAGGCAATATAAGAACAAGCCTACTGGTCACATTTACTGTAGCAAATCTGTTGCAAGGGCCCTGATGTACTTTAGGACTAAATAGAAAATACACATCACTGCTGAACCATCTACTCATTTTTGTGCGAGTGTGGGTCATCTCTTGTACCTGCATCAGCACAGAAAAAAAAATTTAAAGTAATACTTTGTGACAACCAAATTCGAGAGAGTTACACCAAGGTTCAGAAGATAAAAATCTGTGGAACACGGTTTTTCTTAAACCAATGGAGCTCTGTCCCTTTCCCCTTCCGTTCATCTGATCCCTACCCAGGATCCAGGCTCCATCTGATTGAAGATCCAGGTTATACAGAAAGAATCCATGGAAACCAATAATATTGAGTACCCACCCTAAACCTTCTTAAAATGTCCTGGGGGTACAGCCCCTCCTGTGAGGATACTGGGATGCATATCATTATATTCTTTAATTAGCCAGGATCAAAGGCTGATTGAGTTCGAGAGAAAGAGGAGATGCTTAGCAGAATCTAGTCTGCAAACATTTACATAAGTGTAAGCAGAGAGAAGGGACACATCAAAGCAAAGCAACTGAGGCTTGAGACCCATCTTTCCATGTCTCCCAGGGGATGCCTGCCCTGACTCCCCAAGGAGCACTCTGGGTCCTTTCTTCTTCCTGCTCCCAGGATGGTCCTCAGCACAGTGGGCTGGTGCTATCCACAGAAGAATGTCTTTTCCACGCTGACCTACACACCGCTGAGGGGCCTCATTTTCCTGGGTGCCCAGCGCACGGTATGGTGCCTGCATCACCCTTCACATGGAGGCACCATTCACAGAGTCCGTGAAAGAGCCATGAAGGCAGGCATGGCTTGGGGGACGGAGGGGGCAGGCAAGACTAGACCTGAATCACTATGGAGGATGGGGCCAAGCCCAGAACATGAGCCACTGGGAGCAAAGACACGAAGGAGGGAGTGACCGAGGTGCACTCCAAAGACTGTAAGAATGGGCTTAACTGGAGCAGACAGAGCTTATGAGTAGCTATGAGACTTCAGGGGCTGAGCAGGATGGGAAAGGTTATGGAGGACCCTTACAAAAACTGCCTTTCGGAAGTGCTACCCAACTAAGACTAGGCAGGTGCTCACAGAGAAGAGAGATGTTTGCGGTTGAAGGTGGGATGTGCGGGATGAGGGATGGAGGGCTGAGAGCAAGGGATGTGAAAACGCCAAGGTCGAGCGTGGGACGGTGAGGAGAAAAGGAAGACGTCAACAGTGAAGCAATAGGGAGGCAAAGCAAAGGTCAGCGGGACCTAGTGATGGCCTGGTTAAGGGGGTTAAACTAGGCAGTCTGGCAGGTCAAGCACTGTCAGCAGCTGTTTAGGAGCCCTCAGAATGAAAGGACTCAGAGACATACAGCATCCTGTGATGGATGGGCTGGGATCTCCTGACCGCCGGGCAAGCCAAGTTCAGCCCTGCATTTAACACTGGGTGCCTCTGCTCCATGCTCAGCTGGGGTGAGCGCAGTAGCTTTGCTGCCGGGTTGAGTACAGACCATTAGGGTCGCAGGCCATTCGCCCTGTGTCAACCCTTCTCCCAGCAGGGCACGGAGTCCTCCAGGCTGCCAGAGACACTGCTGAGTTCTCATGTACAAGGAGGCAGACTTCTAAAGACATTAGAACAGAATGCTGTGGCTGGGGAGGGGGGAAGCGTGGCTTTTTATTTTTTATGAGGCTACATAACTTTACGTACAGAAAAGAGACAGAAGTTCACAATAGCTGTTGGTCAAGGGAAAAAGTTAAAGAACCATCTGACCCGGCAGAGTAAAATAAACCCATGGGAACTAATGAGAAGTTGAATTTATGTTAAGAAATACAATGTGAAAGCCATTTGGACATCAAAGGATGTGATACACGGACATTTTTTATTTCTTTTTCACCTCCCACCCTTAAGAATATCTGGGGTGCTAAATGCAGACAGTGCACCCTAAGTGCACCTGCAGGTGCAGCTATCAGCTGCTACTAGGGGTATTCCCTCCATTTCTACACCCCCAGTGACTGCACACTGTCTCCCTGACAAGCCTAGGTCTGGTCTGCACTGACAGCATCTCTCTTCAGGGTGATGAGTTATTTCTGAGGTCCCTCTCGTTGTTCATCAGCTGCAGTGGAAGGAAAGGGGTCTTAATTCACGTCCTTAGTCTGCTCAGATTAAATAATTCTTGTATCATTTTGTGTGACAGCACAAGTATCACAGAAAAGGAGACTTCAGACCAGGCAACTATCCCACACTGGGCCACGGCTGACAAAACACGAGCCGTGTGTGGGAAGACCACACGTGCCGACTCTGACTACGGCTTTTTGTTATGATCCTGACCTGGACAGTCATCTCTCTACTGATAAATAGAAGCTGATTACAAGAAATACTAATTTCTCCCTTTCTTTCATGGCTTGCTACCTCAGCAGTACACCCAAGACCTTGCAAAGACTACAGTTTGACCAGGCCAAGGTAACAGGGGAGACACACTGCAATGAAAAATGCATGGGGGATCCATTTTGATGGTAATAGATGGACACTCCCATGGCCATGCCAGAGAGATGGATAGCATCTTAAACTCTAATTGATTTCAATTGTGGTGAATGGTCACCTCCAAGCAGAAACCCTGCCCGGGTGTTCCAATGTGATCTGAGATTTAGCCGGTAGAAGCAGCAGGGAAAACACACTCTCTTGACAGTTATTTTTTGGGGAAATTACTGTTCTAATTTTAGCTTCAGATATATCATGAGTCAAAACATGTCATTAGTAAAAATATATATATATATATATATATATATATATATGGATGGATTCATCATAGTTCATCTGGAAGGCAAAACAAGCCCAAAACACATTACAGTGTGCACACTTTCTCAAAACAGTGAGATTTTCATAAATAATCTAAGGAAGGGAAGCCGCCTCTTTTGCATCCTACTAATTCTCTCCTTGAAGTACAAGGGGCTCTCAAGAGTCTTCTCCAACACCACAGTTCAAACGCATCAATTCTTCGGCAATCAGCCTTCTTCACAGTCCAACTTTCACATCCATACATGACCACGGGAAAAACCATAGCCTTGACTAGACGGACCTTTGTTGGCAAAGTAATGTCTGTGCTTTTTAATATACTATCTAGGTTGGTCATAACTTTCCTTCCAAGGAGTAAGTGTCTTTTAATTTCATGGCTGCAATCAGCATCTGCAGTGATTTTGGAGCCCCCAAAAATAAAGTCTGACACTGTTTCCACTGTTTTTCCATCTATTTCCCATGAAGTGATAGGACTAGATGCCATGATCTTTGTACCAGTTCATTCTAAAGGAGATCAATCCTGGGTGTTCATTGGAAGGACTGATGCTAAAGCTGAAACTGCAATACTTTGGCCACCTCATGCGACAAGTTGACTCACTGGAAAAGACTCTGTTGATGGGAAAGGTTGGGGGCGGGAGGAGAAGGGGACGACAGAGAATGAGATGGCTGGATGGCATCACCGCCTCTGTGGACATGAGTTTGGGTGAACTCCAGGAGTTGGTGATGGACAGGGAGGCCTGGCGTGCTGTGGTTCATGGGGTCACAACTGAGCGACTGAACTGAACTGCACTGAATTCCAGCTCTTGCAGTCAGGCCCTACACCATCAAGTGATTGTTGCTTAATAACCAGGAGCCTTTGGGGAACAGAGTAGGTGGGCTATTTGCTACATTCATCTAAATGTACTCTAGAGCTATGCGCAAAACAAAAGCCCTTATTTCTAACATTTTCTGTAACTGATCAGTTCCTCTTCCTAGTCTCACAGATGACTTTGGTGAGTGGCTATTACCAGTTTTAATGAATTCTTTCTGGACATAGTTAATTAGCAAAGCTGACTGATGCATATAGTTTCCTACATTGATACAACATCTCAATTGGAGGAGGTATTTTTTTCCAGTTGATTTTGGCCACCATCATAAAAGGATGGTAATCCATTTCTAAGAATTTAGATTCCATCTGGACAGAGGATAAAGAAAGGTTAATGTCAGGATAAGCTGAACATAGAAAAACTAAGTAAACAGACAAAAAATAAAGAGGACAGTCTGGTCCCATGAAGACAGCATCTTCCGGTCCTTCTAAAACCTCAACACCAAACCCAAACATCCATGTAGAAAATGGACGGTTTACTTCCTCTGCTCCCACTAATTAGAAACAGGCCAGTGAGAGTCAGTTTATGCTTTGTGGCTGAAGTAATGGAGTAAAGGTTTTTCTGTAGGTAAAAATGAGGTTTTTTTTTCTTTTAAGTCAAGAACTTGCCTTAATTACATTAGAAGGGGAAAGAAGCTTATATATTTGAGGATCAATCATGATTTTGACATTGTTGAGAGTAAAAAATAACACAGAACCTCCTCATAACAACTGATGCTAAAGCTTGAAACGGCAATACATTGGTCACGTGATTCAACGAACCAACTCATTGGGAAAGACCCTGATGCTGGGAAAGATTAAAGGCAAAAGGAGAAGGAGGTGGCAGAGGATGAGATGGTTAGATAGCATCACAGACTTAATGGACATGAATCTGAGCAACTCCAGGAGACAGTGGAGGACACAGGAACCTGGACTGTTACAGTCCATGAGGTTGCAAAGAGTTAGACACAACTTAGTGACTAAGCTACAACAACGTAACAACTAAGAGTTTATTATATGAGCATAGACTGCTACTCAATAGATGCATTGCATAAGACAGCAGATATTAAAGTTCTCATTTAAATATTTGCTATCGCCGAGAAAGAAATGTAGACCAGAAACAATGACTACTGCCAGCAGTTCAGTTCAGTTCAGTTCAGTCACTCAGTCGTGTCCGACTCAGTTGGAAGGACATAAAACTAACTTGGTCAAAGAGCCCCGGGGCACCGATTCACTCTTTGCTCATTCTAGCAAACCTTTAAAAAAAACGTCTGCCCATTGCCACCAAGAGAAGTCCAGCTTCCTCACCCCAGAATCAAAGCAGTTCAGAATTAGATCCATAAAATGGGTTTTCTGAAATCAGAGATATGCACGAGCCGGGTGTCTCCACTGAGCAGCTGTTTCTTCTGCCCAGGACCCTCTGTCCTGCTTCCCAATGGATGATCCTCAGGTCTTAATGATGGAGACCTCATGGCAATCACACACGAACCCAGGGGATGGGGCACAGCTCAGGCATTTCTCACAAAGGGCCACAGCTTTGGGGGCTGAGACAGGAGCGGCGCCCCTGCCTACAGCTCGGTCTCAGAGGGGTGTCAGCATTGACTTTTTTTTTTTTAACCCCATTTCAGCCTTCACGGGCAATGACCTCTGAAGAAGGGAATACGTGTCTGGAAAAAATCATTTCAGTGTATTATACAAAATTAAACTGGATAATGAATCTGAGACACAGTTCAAAATCTATAGGAGTTAGCTCTGCCCCGAGGAGAGGAGGATTTCTGCTTTGGAAGAATCAGTCAGTGCGATAACACAGGTCTTAACGTTAACTGTTTCAGAAGGCGGATGAGTCCACGAACAGGTGTGGGGGTCCCTGTCTGACCTCCCTTTCTGCCCGGGAAGCAGCGTGTTAAAACATGGGACGTTCTTTTTCATCACTCCCCTGCTCCCAGTTCAGGCATTCCCTCCGCATATAGCATAAAATGCTGACCCAATTAATCCTGAATCCCAGCCAGCATCTTTGACGCCAAGGTGTCTCAACAGCGGGAAAGCCAAAAGGAAAACCAATAATATCATGCAGTCCCTTTCCAAACTCATCGAGTTGCTGGCCTAGCTCTTCTGCTGTATCCACCGACTGATGGGACCCTGGGAGGTGTCCTGGCAAGGCCGGCCTGCTCCCTGGCCCCCTCTGTCAGTCGACTGCATTATGCCATCGATATCACAGCTCGAGCCCAGACTGGAAAGCTCCGGGTCCCTGCAGACAGTAAGAACTGAGCTCACCCAGTGGAGATTCTCTCTCATCAGCTGCTGAAACCCACAAAGTTTGCCTCAGATGCTAGCAGTATATTATAGGGCAAAACCGTTTGATTTCTAATTAAAACAGATGGCAAATACCACCCAACCGTGAGTCTTCTCATATTTTGATATATTTTCAACTAAACACCCCCTGGCTCTCCCGGCCGATCCACATACATACAGAGGGATGCGTGTAGATGTCTACACCTAGGCAGACATGAGGCAGGAGGTAGATGCCCCCAACCCCAGGGTGAAGCGATCACAGACTCATTCCCTATGGACTGAAACTCCATGAAAAGAATCCCATGCCAAGTCACTTCAGTCGTGTCCGACTCTTTGTGAGCCCGTGGACTGTGGCCCGCCAGGCTCCTCTGTCCATGGGATTCTCCAGGCAAGAATACTGGAGTGGGTAGCCATTTCCTCCCCCAGGGGTTCTTCCCAACGCAGGGATCGAACTGAGTCTCCCACACTGCAGGTAGATTCTCTACCATCTGAGCCACCAGGGAACCAAGAAGAGATTAGCAGGACAATTAAGGAAGGAGGAGAAAAGCAGGTCAATTAAACTCCAGACCACATATTTTTCATTCACGAAGTCAGAAGACCTCCCCGACCACATGTGTGCAGAAAGGCTCCTTGGAAGTCAACAGGGAGTGGTGCTAAGGGATGCTCTACCCAGAGGCCTTTGCAGTAGAATCCATCTTGGCTAAGAAATGCGTGCTCTCACATGGGAAGATCCTGAGATATACCTCATGTGGACCATGAACTGGGCAAATCAAAATGATTGGCCAAGAGAAACCTGGAAGAAATGCCCCATAACAGTAATTCAAACTGCCATGAGGGTGCGACTCAGTGATTCAGGGACTTCCCCTCTGAGCGAGTCTATCTGTACATACTGCACTCTTTTTCCTCTTAACAAATACTTTACCTGCTTCACTCCTTTCCAGCTCTGTGGGAATTCTTTTCTGCAAAACCAAAGGACCAGGGCCCTTGCCACTGACCACTGGTCTAGTGGTTAGGATTTGGCCTCCATCTCCGCCTGGGAGCCCAGGTCAGGGCAGGCCAAGCCCACCCAAGATCAGATACACATACACACACATGAATACCATCAGGATTTTTAAATTCATCTTCTTTCTTTATCCAAGGCTTCCTCAAAACAATAAAAGATGACCTTTGGGAGACTGCTTGTACCCAAATCTAATCATTTCTGGGTTTTCCTTATTCAATCCAGGTGCTTCTAGTTTGCAGAGGCCTGATCCTCTCATGCTGCCTAAGGTGTGGACCGAGTTTGCTCTTTTATTTAAAAATTGGCGAACAATATAAGGGTGCAGGTCCTGCACCCTAACCAGAAGAAAGAAGGGGAAAAAAAAAAAAACCTCCCCAAACACACCATCTCAGTGCCAGGGTGACAACCATTTTTGGTCCCTTTCTTCCAGTACAATTTGGTAGATGGCTTTCTTTCACTTGACATTATTTCACAAGCATTTTCCTCCAATACTAAATAATCTTTATAATTATCATTTTAATGGCCGCACTGAGTGAATGCGCCATAATTTACTTAACCGCTTACCTATTGTTAGGTATTTAGTTGCTTCCATCTTTCACTCCTTTAAGCTGGAATGAACATTTTTATATAAGCTATTAATTTAAAGCGGCAGGCAGAGATGACTCTCCATCACTAATCTAAAAATACAGGGTTTATATATTTACAACTCACATTTGATTATGAAATTTAATTTGAGGGTAATTAAGACATTTATATTCCAAGCAGCTCCTCGACATCGCGCGCTCCCCGAGCCAGCCAGGCACAACCATGACTTGCCGTTTTTACCTCAAGACAGCACAGTCCAGTGAATCCTCAAACACAGTTTTCTTATGAAAAATAAACTCTCTGAACTCCTTCAGCTTTAGAGCCAGTAGTTTAACTCTGACAGTCCATGGTTCTCCAGGGTGACCCAGCCAAGGCGAGCCACTGATGCAAATGCCACTTTGGTATCAGGATCAATCCAGAACTCAAGGCAAACCGGGCCGAGTCTGCTGCAGGACCAGTGCCGCTGGGACCTACGTGGCAATGCTCTGAGCACCCTGCACCCAGGTCCTGTGTGGCACACAGGCCAAGGAAAGGGCCTTCCCTGAGTTCCAGCTGTTTGATGCTTTCTGTCGTTTCCCATGGGTCATTTCGCGTTACAGATTTCCCCAGGCAGGGAACTTAAAGGGATGTACTGGCTGTGTGATTCTGAGCAAGAGCCAGAAAAAAAATCTAGTGCCTCAGTTTCTCGATGTGCAGCTTGAGGATAACAACAGTGCCATCGCTGTGAGGATGTCGTGAGATGAGGGAGAAAATGAAAGTGAAGTGCACAGGACAGGGCAGGCCTTGGTTTAGGACCCAGACACGGGACACCTACGGACTGAATGTTGAGGCTACACTGCAAGGCCATATGAACAAAGGCACGAAGGAACAATGAAAAGCAAGCGTGCCAGGAAGTCCCACTTGTCTCCTGGACGCTTAGCCAGAGAACAACCAGTTTTCTTGCATGACACAATCATTTTCTTTTCCTTTAAACTTTATCAAAATATAGTTGATTTAGAATGCTGTTAATTTCAGTTGTACAGCAAAGTGACTCAGTTATACATAGGTATTTTTTCATATGCTTTTTCAGTTCAGTTCAGTCACTCAGTTGTGTCCGACTCTTTGCGATCCCATGAACTGCAGCACGCCAGGCCTCCCTGTCTATCACCAACTCCCAGAGTTTACCCAAACCCATGTCCACTGAGTCGGTGACGCCATCCAACCATCTCATCCTGTATCGTCCCCTTCTCCTCCTGCCCTCAATCTTTCCCAGCATCAGGGTCTTTTCAAATGCTTCATCTCTTCACATCAGGTGGCCAAAGTATTGGAGTTTCAGCTTCAACATCAGTCCTTCCAATGAACACTCAGGACTGATCTCCCTTAGGATGGACTGGTTGGATCTTCTTGCAGTCCAAGGGACTTTCAAGAGTTTTCTCCAACACCACAGTTCAAAAGCATTAATTCTTCAACGCTCAGCTTTCTTTATAGTCCAACTCTCACATCCATACATGACTACTGGAAAAACCATAGCCTTGAGTATGCTTTTTAATTATGCTTTATCACAGGATATTGAAGATACTAGGCTTTCTAGGTGGCACAGTGGTGAAAAATCTGCCTGCCAATGCAGAAGCACAAGAGATGCAGGTTCAATCCCTAAGTTGGGAAGATCCCCAGGAGTAGGAAATGGCTACCCACTCCGATATTCTTGCCTGGAAAATTCCATGGACAGAGGAGCCTGGTGGGCTACAGTCCATGGGTCACAAAGAGTCGGACACGCCTGAGTGACTGAGCACACACACTGAATATGGTTCTCTGTGCCATACAGTGTGACCTTGTTGTTTAGCCACCCTATATATGATAGTTGCCTCTATTATTCCCAAACTCCCAGACAAAATCATTTCTTAATGGTGATCACTATAAGCCCAATCTCCCCAGCAAGAAACAGTAAATGAACACCCTAGAAAGCTGTGCCCAACTTGGTATGAAAGTGATTCTTAATATCCAGGGAAATTCCTTTGTAAAGCTTTAGAAAATACCATCAGTAGAACTTATAAACTCATCTGAAGGCAAAATAAGTCACCTACAAAACTCCTTGGTGTCTTTACTACTAGCAAGATTAGGAGGACTCTCTTAATATTACCTAAAAAAAAGAAAGAAAAACCAACAACAAACTGATAAAAAAAATTCTTATTTATCACCATCATTTCTACTAATAAGGAAATTATTTTTATCTATTTTGCAACTCCCTGTAAAACAGAAAGGAGCTTAGGAATTTATTATTATTTTTATTTTGCCACTGGCAATTAATTCTTCTGATTTGTTTTATTAGTTTGATGGTTGGGTCCAAGACCAGAATATCTTTCCAAACCAGCAGACTGATGTAAAAAAATTATTTCAGTGCAGTTCTTGGCAAATCGTGATGATGAATAGCATGGTAGGACAAACTTATTCAGACACACATTTTTCAGTCGTGGCAGGGAAAAGGCTGAAAAATTACTAGTAAATTGCTTTTTGTAAAAATGCTCTCTCTTTCAAATTTTCCCTAGTATGAAGGTCTTCTGCAGGATGATGGCACAATACATTCTGACACACCTGGACAACTAAGACTTTAGAGAATGAATAGGAGCTGAGAGTGAGGGTTAAGGTTTCGTTGCCTTATTATCCCCACTGCCCCATCCTCTCCCTCACACGAGGCCCCCTGTGTGCATCTTTTTAACCTTATGGAATAAGTGTCTCTCAACTCTCTCTATATATAATCTACCCTCATCAGGCATGTTCTGTCCCTATCACCCATGATCTTGTTCAGTCTGTATCTCTGCCTTTTCCGTCTTTCCAGAACTGCCTCATTTTTCAAGTTGCAAATGACAGACACCTCCAAATACCCCCAATGCCCAGCAGAGCGCCGAAGACAAAAGAAGGCTTGTTCTGTCTCGCTCCTGACTCCCCCCAGATAGGACTGTTTCAGATCAATTCTTTTGTCAGAGGATACACAGCTGCCGTGGGATGAGGACTCACCTCCCTGTTGGCTGAGCTCCGAGCTACATCTTTTGCAGACTAGAGCCTCAGAGCTGGCACTCCGCATGCCTCCTGGGGAGGTGGGACGCTGTGATGCCTTCCTGGTCTCTCACGTGGCTTTCCACCCCTGCTTTAGCTTCAGGACACACTCTAGCCACCCAAGGTTAAAGGTCTGATGCAGTGGTTCTCGACAGGAGTCAGTTAGGCACCCCCAGGGCTACTCATCTGGAGACCATTCTGGCTGTCACTTTAGAGTGGGGGTGCTACTAATATTACGAGGAGAGAAGCCAAGATGCTAATAGATATTTTACACGGCACAGGAGAACCCCCAGCAAAGACTCACCTGGCCCATAACACCAAGAATGCAAAGGCTGGGGACCTGAGGTGACTGGAACCAAGCTCTGCAGGGATCACTTCTGATGTCCTCTAGCGTGATCACTGGCCCACTCTTCAAGGCGTGACTGATGGAGCACTTGCATTTTTTCTCTAAGCCTTTCATTCAGTAATACCACACCAGTGCCGTGCTGGCCTGCACCGTCACCTTAATGGGGTCCCAGACTCAAGTGGCGGGACGGGGGAGGTGGATCTTTAACTCCTTCTTGGCCAAGGGCTCCAGGCTCCTCCCTGAAACACCACCCCTGTGGGCCTGCAATTGTAACTCAGGGACGGAGGGAAGTGGCCTGCCTCTCTGTTCCCTGGACTCCGGAGGTATGAGAAGCAACATGGACTCGGAGGGGCAGGTAGATCAGGATCTGCTTATGTGTCTACTTGCTGTGTGACTATGAACAAGAGACCTAACCTCTCTGAACTCGAGTTTCCCCCTTGCAACAGGATGAGTGACACTGAAGGTATTAGGCATGGCTCTCCTCCACCAGCAGGGCGCCTGAGGACTGCACACCCCTGACTCCCAGAGCAGCAGTCACGTGATCACAGGGCCTATGGCATTTCACAGGAAGTGCCGTGGGAGGGTCCATGAGGGTCCCTGGGTGGTGGGTGGGACGTGGCCGCCTCAGCCCATTCTTGCATAGCTCTCACTGGCTCCTGTCAATGACCCTGCTTCTCTGGACACCTCGCTTGGACAGCAGGGCCCTCCACACCCCAGATTCCTCCTGTCTTCTTTCTTCTCGAACACAGGGAGGGGAAAAAAGTGAAAACTAACTCACAAACGGCATTCTTAACTGTATTTTCTTGCTTTCAGTTCAACCCGCAAGAAAGTCCTTCCATGTGTGATAAACAGCTGTGAATCTGCCTAATAAAGTGAAGGCATTTTACCCACTGGTATTCCCCCAGAGCAATCACTGGCCACCTGCATCTTTTTAGTTGCATTTAATAATTCAGCCCAAGATGAATCTGCGTGATTAACATAAAGCCTTGTGATTTTATTTTCTTTCAGAATTTAAATCCTGAAACAACCACCATTGTGTTCATTTGCAGAGGTTGTGATCAAAACACAAAACTTGATTCTAGAATGAATAATTTCTTTCTTTTTCTTAAAGTATTTTCAAATACCCCTCTCCACAGAATCAAAGAAAAGAGTTGCTAACACAGACTTTGTAGAAACCGGGAAACCCATGCCCTCGCTATGGCTGATGCAAGCCATACTGCCGAGATTGTTCCCTTTACGGTTTTCCCATAAACCAGCCCGGCCCCCTATTACATAGCATCCAGAATGGCTAACATAAATAGATGTAGTTCAGTTCCTCATCGAAGGACTCTCCACATTTATCCGATCAGGAGCTATAATCCCCAAGACGCCTTTAAGAGAAAATAGCAATCCTTTCGGATTCCAATAATAGATTAATTGGTAGCCCTCAAAAAAGTAGTAAAAGCCCAAACCAAGTAAGTTGCATTTTGAAAAACCATCTGCCTGAGAAATCGAGATATGCGTGCAAAACAGCAATCTGCAAAAAAAAAAAAAAAAAAGAAGAAGAGGCAGAGTCGTTGGGCTTCTTGATGAATATAGTAAAACAGGTTTGTCTAATGGGGAAACATGCCTTACTATCAAAGGAAAAACAAGTGTATCCCACACGGAGAGGGAGGCAAGCTTTAATATCTGAGAAGCATTTCAAACTGTGCCTGCCAGGGATTCTCTGCCTGTCTGATTTTCCTTAACATAAAGGCCGACCTCACCTGTTTAAAAATAATTAGGGAGCAGGCATCCGTCATTCTGGCCCAAAGCCTGCACTGCCTGTGGCTTCGTGTGGTTTTCTGTTCCACTGACAAGGTCTGTTGTTGTATCCGCCTGCAGGAACCATGGTCAGTAAGGAACCCAGCAAATGCGTACTCACGACCTCCGCAAGTGAAGTGGAGCCTGCTGCCTGTCTGGCCCTGGAGATGAAATATGCCCTGGATCCCAACCGGCAGATTAAGAAGCGGAATAAAGCCCTGCAGGTGCGCTTTAAGGACATCTGCGAGGCGCAGAACGAGCAGAGGGACACTCAGCTCGCCTCGGGCCCACAGGGTGACAAGCGGGAGGCCAGGCCCGCGTCCTGCAGGGCCGCCTACCGCAAGTACATGACCGTGCCGGCCCGGCGGTCCATCCCCAACGTCACCAAGAGCACGGGTGTGCAGACCTCGCCCGACCTCAAGAAGTGTTACCAGACCTTCCCTCTGGACCGCAAGAAGGGGACTCTCAAAAGCATACCAGGCACCGAGGCCTTTAAAAGTCAGAACAACGGGTTGGTAATTGACGCGAAAGAGAAGAGCCAGGAAGGGCCGGGTGAGGAGGCCCGGCCGTGGGGCGCGGGCCGGGTGCAGAAGACCACCGCCTTGGTTTTCCACTCCGACGAACACGTGAACGCGCTGGGGCCGCCCGCCGGGGTCAACTGCGCCGAGCCGTGCAAAACCCCCGACCGGCACAGCTGCCGCGATGCGCCGGTGCAGAACTCCACTCGGTCGTCCTCCCAGGAGCTGGAGTACCAGCTGCCCGGGAAAGCCAGGCAGGGCAGGGCGACCCCGGACACCGAGGAGCCGGCTCCATCGGCCCACCGGAGGGTATTTAAGACCGAGGTGGCCACCGTGTACGCACCCGCCCCAGGCGCCAGGGCCCCTGCACCGGCCTTGTCGAACTCCGCCCCCTCGAGCGAGTGGTCTCTCTGCCCCGCGGCCGACCTGGAGCGGAGAACCGCCGCGCAGGCCAGCGGGCCCCAGGCCCTGCCAGGCGCCGCTCCGGCCTGCTCGCCCCCGACGCAGTGCCTGTCCCCCGAATGTAGCGAAGAAGACGCCTCCCTGCAGACTCAGGCCCCCTCGAGGCAGGAGCGCCAGCCTTGTCCCCCAGCGCTCGCTGTGGATGAAGAATGCCAACAAATCGTGCCTCACACGGAAATGGTTGACCTGAAAGCACAGCTTCAGATGATGGAGAACTTGATCAGTTCAAGCCAGGAAACCATCAAAGTGCTCTTGGGGGTCATTCAGGAGCTGGAGAAAGGAGAAGCCCACCGGGAAGGGTATGTATGTTCCCACCATTGTTAAGATGCCTGCTGCAGGTTCGCCATGCTCTGGGGGGGCCACTGCCAGCCCCCAAAGCCCAGATCTCTAAATGAGACCAGAGCCAGCATTTCTGAGAACAGATGCAGGTCTGAGGAAGGGTGTTGGGGTGGGGGGGGAGCGGGCAAGTTCAAAGGGGCCCCAGGTTTTTCTGTGATCCTAAAACTCATTCATCCTCACCTGCAAAGTTGACTTGTTGGCTAGCATTCATGGGCCTGGTCTGGACTTCAGTACATTTTGAATGAATGGATGGATCGTCCCTTTTTAGCTCTGAGGGCTAAAGGTTTATGATACTGATGAAGTACAATAGGTATGCCAGTCCAGAATATCTAAATAAGAAGCGACGTGCCTCTTAGTAATGGAAAAGAAATTCAGATGGCATTTTGAAAAGTAAATGCTGACTCGCTTATGCTAAATAATTGGAATAACATTGATATTCAGGACTATACCAAGTTTTATATTTTATACAACAGACAATATGGTCTCCCCCACCTTACTCAGAGCTTGCAGAAGCAATGTCCATTCTTAGACAGATGCTATCTGTATATGATTAGGAGAGAGACGCCTTTCTCCACGAGATGCCCTGTGTATCCAGATGGGCAGGAGAGAGAATGTTAACAGCCAGGACTGTCTGCCGCTGATAACAGATTGCTGAACTTTGTTTCCCATCTTTTGAACTTGAAATTGTGCAGCAGTGAATTTAACAATAAATGACCTAAAGATAGGACGTCAGTCTTGAGCCTCTTAGCTAGGAAGGCCAGGCCGTGTGCTAGGCTGATAGGAAACAGCCAGCACTGCTCTGGTTCTGTGCTTCTTGAAATAATGTTGTGGTTCATCGGCTTTGTCGAGATGGCCGATGAGCTCTTTCGCATTCCCCTGTGATGCTGTCTGGATTCTTGCAGCCAGTGTTTTGGAGGTGGCAACTGAGACAGTGCCCTCTGGCCTCATGTGATTAGCACTCTTCACCCTGTGGGCCCTAGTCCCTGGTCAAGTAAGTTGGCAGCCAGGCTAGCATGACGTTAAGCCCAGAAATGCACTGTCAGGACAGCAAGCGACCCAGTGCACAGGATGGCTGTGATTGAGTTACATCGTGTTTGCATCTTGCAAACTAAGGGGAGGAAACAAGCTCTATGTTCCAAGGTAGCAGAGGAGGCTTAAGGCCTAGCCCCAGAGCCAAGCTGCCTGATGTATATAGTGCTCTTGGCATCTGGCTTCTCCAGCTTCATGTAGGTGGTCGACCTACAAAAGGAGTTGACAATCAGCAACCTACTCACCCCATCCCCCAGCCCCCTGCCTGGCACGTCCTATGACCTAGCATTGTTTGCAGCTGACAGTATGAAGCAAAATGCGTTGCTAGCCAACTGTAAACTAATCTAACAGGAGATTAGTAGTAACCTACCATGACAGAAGGCTTTCAAAAGTCTTTGTTGAATTTTGGGTTTACATCTCCATTTTCATCCCATTTCAGTCATTTGGACTTGAATAAGTACACAGCCAAAAGCAACACAGTGCGGTGGGTCTATAAGGGATTTGTTGATCAGCAGAGCACATTCCCACAGAAACATTAAAAGCCCAGACAGGACTGATCACAGACCTCAATACAGCTGCT